>NW_019416439.1:467075-556828 GCF_000390285.2 Anoplophora glabripennis
TAAAGGAAGTTTAAAGATAAATAATTATCGGACTGTTGAAAGACCAATAATTAGTATTAACGATAGGCATTTGAAAATACGCTAATTGATTTTTTAAATCGCGAGATATCGATTTAAAAGAAATCGTCAAAATCGGACCTCTAGAAGCCGAGATATTAAAAATTTTTAAGCGCGTCGCGGTTTAGAACTCGCCGATTCAATTTCGAGCAGGCCGAAGCGGCCGCGCTCTCTACTTCCCCCACCACCACCACCCGTACGATTTTCTTGAATTTCTCGCTTGCATAAATAACTTTAAACGCGTTTTAAAGTAGGTTGCCAATGAAAAAAAGTATTGCAAACAGACCTGGTAAGTACTCGGAATACCAAAGGTATTTTTCGAAAAATTAGCCCGGATGTTTAGTGTAAATGACGGTTAACTTTGATGGGCTATAACTACGTAACTAATTGACCAATCGATCTGTTTTTTTTTAAAGAAGCGTCTGTTCACTAACTTTTAAAACTTGCTTTAAAAAAATTGATTTGATTGAATATTCACAAAGTTATTCTAATTGTTTATAAGTACAAAAATTCGACCAATATTTAAACAAGCGTCAGAGTTCTCCTAATTGACGGATTCGAATTTTTCAAAAACCTTTTGAAAGCTTGAGAGCCCTTCTATATGTGATTAAGTTTTCAATTATCTAAGGGCCTTGGTCTTTGCTGTGTACAATTTTGAAAATTTGCATTTTTTTTTCAAAATGTGGATTGCAAAATTATTATGCAAAATCTATATAACCGATTTTGATGAAATTTGGTGAGATGATTTTACATAACATGAAGTTTTCTTGAGCCAAGTATGAAGGTCCTATACCCAACTTAAAGACCCCAAAAAAAATCTCTAAAAAGTAATATTCTTTAACCCCATTTTTGACGATCTTTTCTATTTTTACAATAATAATCATGATTCATTCGATTTGTAAATAGTCATAGTTTGTAAAATTTAATTACAAAAATTGTTTTCCTCTTCCATTTTCGCCTAAAATCAACTCTTAAAAAGATACATAATTAAATAGGAAGAAAATTAAGACAATTTTCGAATTTTTTTAACATATTGTGCCGCCAAAAGTTAAGCCCACGTGTTTCTTATGCGCATAGAAAAATTTTCATTTTTAGTGATATTTTAAAGCCAAAAAACCAAAAATTTCCGTGGATATACGATTCACCCAAACCAAAACAAATACCGCCTAGTCTATTAGTCATTTCGTGAATATTTCTAATTTAGCCGCCAATTTTCTAAAAAAACATCAATTGACATTTTTTCCTGTTTTTTAAAATTCGTGTAAAAGATGTTTTCCGAAAAGTTGCGACGGCATGTAGTCCAAGCATTCTGTCACGGATTAATGTTAAATTTGCAGAAATTATTACCTGGACAAAAAAAATATGACCGTATAGAAAATTAAATTTTAAATTGAGTTTCTTGTTCTTTAAACTCGATCCAATATGGCGAACATGGTTAAAAAAAATCGCAAAGTTGAAAAAAACTGTTTTTCTAAAATAACTAAAAAAATATAGCACNATATTAGATAATAGGGGACAAGTGGATGTGATTTATGCGGATTTCTCAAAAGCCTTTGACAAGATTGGCCATAAGACACTCCTCCGTAAATTGGCAAATTTTGGCTTCAGTTACGATATGACTCAATTTTTTAAATCTTATTTGGATAAGAGAATGCAATTTGTTTATTATAATGGTTTTAAGTCGACTCATTATATTGCTACCTCAGGTGTTCCTCAGGGTTCCATACTTGGGCCCCTTTTCTTTCTACTATATATTAACGATTTAAATGAGGTAATTAACAATTATAAACTTTTTTACGCCAATGATTTAAAGTTATTTTCTGTTATAAATAGCTTAGTGGATAGCTTGAATTTGCAGATTGATCTGGAACATATAAATTCGTGGTGCTTAGAAAATAGATCGTAATCCTTCTAAATGCAAAATTCTTACATTTTCGAGGAAACAGTCGATCTATGATTTTTTTTAGAAAATTGACGGCTAAATTAGAAATATTCACGAAATGACTAATGTTAAACATGATTTTTACAGTTCGATATACCCAGAAGAACCTTGTGAAGTTTTATCTTGATCTAGCGAACCGTTTCTTTGTTTCAAACAGTCAAACTTTTGAAAAAAATTAAAGGGTCACGTTTTTTGAGCTTAAACACATAATCATGATTAAAATGGAAAAAAAAATTGTTTAAGGTTTACTCACCGCAAATAACGTTTAAATTAATGAAAACAAAAAAAAATAATTTTTTTTCAGAGAAGAAAAAGGGTAGTTTTGACAAAAACTGTTTTTTAAGTGATTACAGATTACACAAAAATTAATTAGAAATTTGTCTCAAAAAAACGGTATGAATCGGGGTCGAAATCAACTTTAATTTTAATTTAATTAAAAGTTGATGAACAGAAGCATAGGACGAAAAAGCCGAATCGTGCTGGAAACAATTGGATTTTTTTCATGTTCCAAAAAAAATAAAAAAAAAACTGAATTTTTTTTTTATCAATTTATACGTTATTTACGATAAAAATGTGAGAAAACTAAAAAAAAAATCCATTTTAATCATGATTATGAAGTGTTTAAGCTCAAAAAACGTGACCCTTTAACTTTTTTCAAAAGTTTGACTGTTTGAAACAAAGGAACGGTTCGCTAGATCGAGATAAAACTTCACAGGGTTTTTCTGAGTATATCGAACTGTGAAAGTCATGCTTAACATTAGTCATTTCGTAAGTATTTCTATTCTAATTCATGTAAAAGATGAAAAAAAAAATTCCGAAAAGTTGCGGCATGTTATAGGAACTTTAGTCCAGTTTTCGAAACTGTCCTTCAATTCTCTGTACGACCAGTTGTCGCCAAAATATCAATGATTGAAGACAAAAGGATCCTTTTCCATTAAAAGTCCGATATTTCGAAGAAAAATGGTCGTATCGAAATTTAAAAAAAAAGGAAATTCAAGCTGGATAAACAAGCTATCTGGTCCATGCAATGGCTTGGCTGAAAAAATTTTTCCAAATCCGTAGAAAAAAAAATATTTCTTAGAAATGCATGATAACCGTAGCCCCTAAAAAATTTCGACCGAAAGATCTAAAAACTAGAATCTTAGAGCTTCAAAATACTTTTTTTAATTCCCGAAACGACCATTTTTCAACTAAATTCTACAGTCACGGAAAAATTTCGAAAATTCTTTTGACCCTTTAATTTTTTGCATTAGTGTATAATTCCTCGTATATCCTATAAATAAATCGGAAATGATTCTAAAAATATTCGTTACATAAAGAAACCTAAAAGTTTCAGTTCCGTAGAAATTTCGATTTTCCAATATCGCACTTTCGAAAACCAGTGACTCTTAATTAGTTCATAAAACTGTTTAACCAGAGGGGTAAACCGCTCCGTGAATTCTGTACAAAAACTTCTCTATACTTCCTCAAACTTCCTCGGATCTTCTCTAGACTGCTTCGTAATTCCTCCACATAAATGTTTAACATTCTCCGCATTTTTCTACCACGATTAACCTCGGTAATAACCATTTTTGTTCAAAGGACGTTTCAACTCTGTGAAAAGCGCACGCTTGAATCGATAATTTGGTCAGTTTTGAGATTTGTAAGGATGAAAATGTGAGATATTTATCTCCCTGATACCCAAAAACTTTTATCGTAAATACGATCAATTGTGTTTTGTCTAAGTGTCTATAAAAGCGTAATTAATATAATGCATTCCTTTCAACTTCCTCAACTTCCTTATAACTTCCTTCAACTTCTTCCCGACTTCCTGGGGACACGTACAAAAACTTCCCCAGCGGTTTACCCCTCGGTTTAACCTATGTATATTCATACAAAAATATATTCCAAAAATGTTATTTATTGAATTTTTATAAAATTACATACATATAAAAAATATATTCCCTAAGCCTGGTCTTCATCCTTCTGAGAAGTTGCAGCATTGACAACATCGACATTAGATCTCCCTGTTTTTGATAACTCTTTGTCCAATGTACCACTTTTAACCATCCTCATAAATATTTCTTCGACTTGATCAGTTTCGTAGCTGTTGCGTAACTCATCTAGCTTAGCATTGATAGCTTTTAAGCGTTGTTCCATCAGCACAGCATCCTTCCAGTCAGTTTGTGGCTGGGTTGAAGACTCCCTGAGGTCTGTTTTCTCCTTTTCTGTTTCATCCACCGTGAATTTCTGTAAGGTCAGTATTATGAATAATAGAATATGCTTATATGAAAATTTAATTTAATTTAATTTAATATTTGTGCCGTTTTCTGTATCTATTTTTATACAATTATTATTAATTTAATTTAATATTTACAAATTTAGTTTTGATTAAACAGAAATATCTCCTAGTTTCAAAAACTAAATTCATCCAAATGAGAAACGCTCTTCAGGCTCTTCCCAAGATAATATGCCCTTTACAATATTTATGCAAGCAATGCATAGTCATTAGAGGTAACATTGATGAATAATACAATATTCATTAGTTACTTCCCCTTACAATAAAAGTTGTACCTGAATTAAAATTGGTTGCAACGTGATAAATATAAATGGGTTTCTCATGATATCCTAAATTAAACCATTTCTTTATTTGCTAATGAAGGAGCAAATAGACCTTTTAGTAGTGACGTCACATATATCAAATAATAGACAACCCCATAGTACAGTATTTTTACTAGATCGATTTTTGACCTTATGTACAGGCTGGTCCATTTTCGGTGGGAATTCAGGGTATCTCAGAAACTACTAAAGATATGATACATCTGACACCACGATCTCGAGCTCGATTTTCATGGCAAACTCGACTCTCAAATCAGAAATTTGCTATCGTCATTTGTTTCTAAGTTATAGGGCGTTTCTCGTTATTGTGACACTTTTGAGCATGTAGAATTGAATGCCGGTATTAAATTTTTACTAGATCTTAAAATTCCGAAATTATGACTCAAAGTTATAGGTATATTTTTATGGAATTCGTAGCTGGTCATGACCTAAAAAAATGGAGATTTTTTTTTGCTTTTCAGCAATATATCACATGCTATAGTTATTTTTACAGGCACAGGAGATACGGGGTGTTTTATATACAGTGTGTCCCGTTTTTCAGGTTAACACCTCTGGAAATGTGAAAAGGCTGTGGACTTTCTGCAAGCCAATTTTTTTACAAATAGTACCCTGAAGGGAGGTTGTATTCTACTAATCATTTTATTGATGTCACAAAAGCCTGGCCTACTACGATTTTTTTTAAAGGGTAATTTTTCCAGAAAGTGGTATTAGGCATTTTTTTATCAAAAAGATCATATTACCAGGCTATTCAACACCCATCAAAATACCCATGTACCAAATTTGAACGACAAATGTCTATTGAGTGTTTTTTATGTACCTACTGCCAAACGAAAAATCGGAACTAAAAATTATAATAAACAAGTCAAAGATTGCCATGAAAGTGAAAACAAGTACCAATTGGACAAAGAAAAAAATAAAGACATTATAAATTTAACACTTTTAATTGCGGCCACAATAAAAATAATACATTAACGTACAAAAAATGTAGATAATGAATTATAAATATTAAGTTGTTAAAAAAAAATTGCAAAAAAATCTAAATTAAATTTTAGTTTTCTCGAACTATGGACTTTTGGGGTTTTATAAAACAAAATGTTTATAAAAACAGACCAAGGAATTTGGATGACCTAATGAATTGCATAAGACAAACTTGTGCAGAGATTACTCCACAACAGCTATGTAAGTTATTTTTAAATTTAAGAAGAGGATTGGAAAAATGTGTTCGACTGGAAGGAGGTTTGATGGAGAAAACTAAAATTTAATTTAGATTAACGTTTTGCAATTTTTTGTTTAACAACTTAGTATTTACAATTCATTATATTTTTTGTAAGTTATTATTTTTATAATTAATTAATAATAGGTAATTAATTAATATAATTAAAAGTTTTAAATTTATAGTGCCTGTATTTTTTCTTTGTCCGATTGGTATTTGTTTTCACTTTCATGGCAATCTTTGACTTGCTTATTATAATTTTTAGTTGTCTGATTTTTCGAAGTTTGGCACCACATAAAAAACACTCAATAGACATTTGTCGTTCAAATTTGGTATACGGGTATTTTGATGGGTGTTGAATAGCCTGGTGATATTATCTTTTTGATAAAAAAAATGCCTAATACTGCATTCTGGAAAAACGACTTTAAAAAAATCGTAGTAGGCCAGGATTTTGTAACATCAATAAAATGATTAGTAGAATATAACCTCCCTTCAGGGTACTATTTGTAAAAAAAATTGGCTTGCGGAAAGTCCGCAGTCTTCTCACATTTCCAGAGGTGTTAACCTGAAAAACGGGACACACTGTATAAATTCGATCCTTTTTTACATTTTAATATGGCTGGCTATGAAAATATATACAAAACTGTAATATTACAGAAAAGAAAAGACATAAGAAGTTTTCAAATTGTTATTACACTTCAACCGAAGTTACAATATTAAACGTAAATTAAACAATAGTAAGTACCTACATCAATAAAAACTTTAAAAAATGATAGCTAAATAAATGTTCAAGTGTTTTTTAGGCATCAATTATAGAAACGAGTCATATCTCCGGGTCTGTCATGAAATAGATCTGGTAACCATACCTTCAACTGTCACATATTTCGCGCATTTTCTGGCAACGCTTCGGGTAGCATTCATTAAATGTATATTTGAAATATTATTAAAAGGAATTTTAAATATAATGTCTTTTAGAAAACCGCAAAGGAAAAAGTTCAACGGAGTCAAATCAGGTAACGTATAGCTGGCCATCTGATCGGTCCGTTTGTTCCTATCCATCTGTCTCCTAAAATTTCGTTAGTATTATAGATATTATTATAAGAGTATATGTTGTGCATTTAAAATAAACGTCATAATTTTACAATAAATATGACTTTTATTAAAGTAAGAATTATAGTTTTATCTGTATTTTCATAGCCAGCCATATTAAAGAGGAAAAAAATATATACCTAATTTATATATAAAACACCCCGTACTTTTGTGTTTGTAAAAATAACTATAGTATGTAATATATTGCTAAAAAGCGAAAAAAAATCTCTATTTTTTTTAGGCGATGGTTAGCCACGATTTCTATTTAAAAAATATAACTTTAGGTCATAACTCCGAAATTTTAAGATCTACTAAAAATCTAACACCGGCATTCAATTCTACGCCAAAGAATTCTTCTTGAGCAGTTTTCACTTTAACTCTAACTTATTTAACAGCTGAGATACAGACACGTTAAAAAATGTGAAAATAACGAGAAACGCCCTGTAACTCAGAAAGATAGCAAATTTCTGATTTGACAGTCGAGTTTGCCATGAAACTCAAACTCGAGAACGTCGCGTCAGATTTATCATATCTTTAGTAGTTTCTGAAATACCCTGAATTCCCATTGAAAATGGACCAGCCTGTACTTTGGACATAAATGCCAAAAAATTACTTCTTTGTAATGACCTTAAATTTCGCGTTATTCGGGAAATATTAGAATATTTAAGAAGTTTCAAACCCCAAGTGGCAAACTAAAAGAATTATAGAATTTATATTTTTAAATTTATAGAACAATATTAACTTTTATAGCAATTAATAAATTAAAATTATATAAATGTTACTGAGCATACGCATTAAAGATAATTTAATGTAAGTGAAGTAGCCTCGCAACAGGATACCATTCAAGAAATTTTGGTTCTGGTTAAGAGTACGTCACTTGAAGAAAAAAAAACACTCGATAAACAGACTGACACAGCAGAGTATCAAGAAGAACAATAAAATATATTTGATAGAACTAGAAAATGCCAAGATTAAACAAAAGAAGAGAAAATACGCTAATGATGACAACTATGATATATCAACAAGATCACCTGCGTATGAGGCTATTCTTCCCGAGCATGCGCATTAGGAATAACACGGCTAATGTTAAATTTTTACTTTATTTAAATTTAAGAATATAATATAAGCACATTAGTGTATCTATTTTACGAAACACGTGTTGGCTGTTCTTAAATACTTCTAAATCATTGTAAAAATAAGTTAATTTGAAGTNCGCAGCAGGATACCATTCAAGAAATTTTGGTTCTGGTTAAGAGTACGTCTATAATAAACCACTTGAAGAACAAAAAACATTCGATAAACAGACTGACACAGCAGAGAACCAAGAAAGACAATAAAATATATTTGATAGAACTAGAAAATGCCAAGATTAAACAAAAGAAGAGAAAATACGCTAATGATGACAGCTATGATATATCACCTACGTATGAGCCTATTCTTCCCGAGCATGCGCATTAGGAATAACACGGCTAATGTTAAATTTTTTACTTTATTTAAATTTAAGAATATTCTTTTAAATCGTTTTTTTGTAAGTTTTAAGCACATTAGTGTGTCTATTTTACGAAACACGTGTTGGCTGTTCTTAAATACTTCTAAACCCTTGTAAAAATAAGTTAATTTGAAATTGTTCATTTTTATAGTATCTATGTAAATAGTAAACAAGGATCAGATTCGATCTGTACAATTTCTACTATGACAATTTATTACGGGTTGTCTAAATATGTGACGTCACACTAAAAGAGTCTATTCACAGCAGTAAAAGCAAAATAGCAAAGACAATCAAGAAGGCGAGGACTTTTTCATAATAATAGAAGAAACATCCTCCATTACCAGTAAGGAACGATTAAGCATGTGCTTCAGATTTATTGATGATATGATGAATTGTTTCTTGTTTATTGTTTCATGAAGAAGCGTCTAAAGAAGAAGCGAAACAGGTAGTAAAGCTACTGATCATCTTGCAAGTTTATATCAATTCAAGTTTTTATTTTTATTGAAAGCAATGATTTTTGTGTTTAATAGTGTTGAGAAGCTTAATACTTCAAAGCAAGTCATTGTTTTAACGAACGTCAAATTTCAGGTAGAAAAATGTATTTGTAATTTAGTGTCTCAGAGAAGTGACATTACAATTTGTGGAATGAAGCTACTGCAAAAAAAACGTATATGAACCAGTTTTATTGGGGTGAGGAAGATGCCTAGGCAGTATGACAGTGGTAATACTCCGTATGCTTTTCAAACAGCAAAAGATTTGTATAGGCAGTTATTTTTTTAATAAATTCTATACTACACACTACATTAAACTCTTTGAGATAAATTTAGAAGTGATAGTATGGAACTGGTTTCACAACTGGAATTATTTGGTGTAGGAGATAATGCTGATGTTCTTGTACGAGTCCGAGGTTGATAAAAAAAAATTTGAGAAAAGGAATGAACACGGTGAAAACAAAACTAAAAGGTCGCATTTATTTTGCTAATACTAACGTCAATACATGTGTTTCATTTGTGCGTCAATACATGTGTACCATTTCTTTTATAGTTGTCGGTTGAACATCTTCAGCGACGTTCAATCTGAATTTTAATAATGAAAACAAAGAATTTTTCGAAACTTTCACTTTATCCTATGTGTTGTAGTAATCACTGCGTAGAAGTATCTGCTATCTCAATGCGATATATTTCTGCTTAGGCAAAACCATGTAGATTCAGTCAAATCCTTGACTGATCCGTTCTGTGCAAAGAGTTATTTATTAAACAAATAAAAATGTTTTGAAATATGGTGTAATACACATTAAGCAAAAATAATACAACTTAACAACTTACTTCCAACTCGGAATTGATGTCTTCCATTTTCGTTATATCATCGTTGTCCAAAGCGTAAGCATTGGATATGAAATAATTCTCATCTTCAGAAGATTCATCGGATTCGTCCAGAGACAGGCCTGAATCTTTTTTATGTGGATTGGCTTCCACGTTGTAAGAACCGTCTGAAATTGAAAAATAAATAAATAAATAAATCGGTGATTACAGAGATTTATTTAAAGACAGTTACAAAGGGCCTTATAAAAATTGTCTTATTTTTTTTTTATATGTTCCTACTGCTTCAGAATACAGTCGGTCTAGCTCTCTATGAGTTTGTAGTTAGCTTTTTGCAAGAAAGTATTTTGGTACTATCACAATTTCGTCACCAGAACAGAATATGGGAGGCTTGTACTTTCATCTCAATATTTATTTCTTTCAGGTTAATAACTCTGTACATAAAAGAATTATCTACAGTTTGAAGAAACATTTGTGGTGTTGAAACATACCTATAAAAACTGTAATAGAGACTGCGTAAATCTATTTAAAGTCTACACCAAAAAGCTATTTTGTAAAGGACATCTGCAAAGTTGGGGGGACATATAAATGTGTTACAAAGCAAAGGGACTATGTATGTTGAAAAATAAAACACAAATTGTGTCTATAAATGATACTCATAAGAAGGCTCTTAAACCGTTGCTTCTATATAATGGTACATGCAGAAACATAATTATTATTTTGCGGAAGTATACTATTTAATTAGAAGACACTTTTGGTTTGATAACATGCTAACTATCACTAACTAACAAGTATTAAAGAGAGGAAATGCATAGGTATTTTATCAACTAGTTCTATAAAATAATATATGTACTTCTTCCTACCTTGTTCGTCGACTAACAGTTCCTCCAACTTCCTTTTTTCCTCATCGGTCAAGGAGCAACCCGCCATACTTCCTTGCCTAGCCAACTATTACAAACGACAACAAGTTTGATCAATAGGTTGTAGTTAGATACTTCACAAATATTTATGAATGTGACGGTGACGTATATGTCAGGCAACAAAACAATTAATTACGGTTGAACATTCTAGATTTAGAACTGAAGACAGAAAAAGTAACAGTCTTTAAGTGTAACTTAACAAACTTAAAACCCATAACCTTCACTTAAAGAAGTCGTTCGGGACATGTACGAGTATTAGTAAAATAACTAAAAGATTATCTTAATTACAGTGTGTTTCTGGGCTAAATTTATAGTCGTCCCATAAGTATTCCACAGTTAAGGTACCTTTACTTGTAACTTTTGTTCTATAGATACTTTAGATCACTTTAAGTTAGCCTTATAGGTTTGCTTATACAGCGTGAATCACTTGAAACGATCCAAATTCTAACAGTAAAAATATTTAAAAAAAAACTCAAAACTTTTGTTTTCAAATTAAATGTCGTGCTATTAAAAATATAAATACTGCTATTCCCTTTATAATAAATTATAATAAAAATATCATATACCTGTTATTAATTTAATTATACAGGGTGGTCCAGATTTTAATAGACAAACTTCGGGAAAGTACTAAACAACAAAAATTAACATCACTTTGCTCTATGAAAATAGGCGCAGAAAGCCACCGTTGATGAGATTACAGGGCCTTGAAATTATCAAAAATAAAACAATTTTTTTTAAATAACTGGAAAACCGCTTCGTCAAATTTATCCAAATTTGATACACATTTTTCACTATCATAGCAAA
Organism: Anoplophora glabripennis; assembly: GCF_000390285.2. Classification (NCBI taxonomy): domain Eukaryota; kingdom Metazoa; phylum Arthropoda; class Insecta; order Coleoptera; family Cerambycidae; genus Anoplophora; species Anoplophora glabripennis. Next base: position 478,507 of record NW_019416439.1, read on the forward strand.
CATATCGAGCTCGACTTTCAAGTAACAGAAACAACAAGTAAAGTTATATGAAAAACAAATAAATTAAATCAATTGCTCGAAGTGTCCGTCTCCAACCTCAATGCACTTTTGGCATCTTTTGGTTATAGAATTCACTGCAGCTCTGATTAAAACTGGATTTTGCTTCAAATTAGTGCAAGCCTCATTTAGCCTTTACACTAGCTGGTCTCTATCTGCTATAGGAACGGCATAAACGTAATTTTATAGGTTACCCCCAAATAAAATTAACATAAAATATTTACATCACGTGATCTAGGTGGCCAAGGTATGGGGCCATTCCGACCAATCCATCTGTTTTGGTAGTTGTTCGTCAGCCATTCACGAACTACCAGGCCAGAATGTGGTGGCGCCTGGTCCATTTGAAACCAGGTCCCAATTCGTTAATCCGAAGATATGTCCTCCATTAATTGGAAGAGGCTATTGTCCAAAAAATTTAAAATCAGATCCGAATTTAGTCTAGGTGGCAAGATGTTTACTTGGATAATACGTATGTTTCATAACTCGTAAACCATTCAATTTTCGACAAAAATAAAATAATGTTTTTCCATCCGGAAGATCGTTATAAAATATATTAATATTATCAATTAATTCAGTTGCGTAGAAGTTTTACTTTAAATAGGGAAACGATATCCTTGTTTCTTCGCCACTGGTTTTTGAATTTGGACTGTATGCATACAGAACTAGGGGAATTATTTCAAAAAAAAATTTGGATAAATTTGATAAAGTGGTTTTCCAGATATTTAAAAAAATTGTTTTATTTTTGTTAATTTCAACTCCCTGTATCTCATAAACGGTGGCTTTTTGCTCCTATGTTCATAGAGCAAAGTGATGTTAATTTTTGCTGTTTAGTACTTTCGCGAAGTTTGTCTATTAAAATCTGGACCACCCTGTATATTAATTTTTGATGTGGCGCTTGAAGACAAATAAAAATCGTATGACAACATTTGAGTTTTTTAAATTATTTTTTAAGATGTAGACGTAACATTTATATACTTTTATACAGTTTTAATACTTACTTCTATGTTCCTTTTAATAAAACTGTCTTCAATACTCCTATTGCTTTGATTAGTACTTACTGCTTCACTTTTCTCTTTATTGCCTTAAAGAGAAATGTTGGAGTTGTTTTAGATGGTACATTGTAATATAATTTTGAAAAATAGATATACAATAACTTCCGCCTAACGATGTAGAATTAACTGAAAAGATAAAATTACCTTTTTCTTCTTCATTTAAATCTCCATCAGCTTCAAAATGGCATAGTTCCAAAAACATCTGTGCATCTTTCCCTGGAAAAGGGTTTTTGCAAATTTCATTACACATTTCATTCTGAATTTGAAGTCGTTCAGCTCTTTCTGCCTGCGAAATAGTTTAAAGATAAAATATATGAAATTTTAAAATAAAAAGTTATTGTCACATCGCAATACAATCAATAAAAGACACATTTTCTCACGTGTTTTTCAAAAACTCTTAATGATTCAACTTACAAAATTTCAACGCAGGTTTAACTTTAAACCCGTTTTTTTTACAAAACGGCTACTTTCGACGACAAATATTAAGAGTACCTTTTGTACGTAAAATTGAATAGGGAATAGGTATGTCTAGTCAACAATGACTTACACGAAAAAGTTATGGTTATTTAAATCTAGGTACAACACTGTATGTAACATTAAACAAAAAACTAAGTAAATATTTGAGTTTCTCATCATTCAGTACTCCCAGTTTCCCGAATTTCGTCAAATTTTCATGTTATTGAACAAAAATATAATCAAAATACCAAACGAACATTTTTTGAACGCTCTGTATCTCAAGAACCAAGCCCTTGCGGACCTATGTTCATATGAACTTTTTGTCCAAAGATTCACCCTTTAAAGTTTGTTCAAGCACTTAATAAACACCCTGTATGAAAAAAGTGGACAACTTTAGACTTCTTCAAGAACAGGTGTTGTAGTTTTTCATGAGGTGATATTGAGTAGAACTCCTGGTCCTCAGCACTGATAACTATCATGACCTTTTTAAATCATCAATTTTCTTTTTATTAATAAAGACTGGTGGTAGACTATAAGGACATGTAGGTCTGACTGAAACTTTAAGAAGCTTAAATCATTTTCACTGCTGGAATTTGTATCTATGTAATAAGTTCAGAACTTAGCAATGGTAGTAATGCTGTTTTCTTTTAGCTGTGATGTTGCGATCATGACTAAAAACTAGACACTGATTAGCTGATTTACAAAAAAGACAATGTCTAATCGTGATCCAAAATCATAGTGCAAAAAATACTACAAGTGACAACAACTATCACCGGCAATGAGCAGAAATAAATTAATTTTTAGTATCTCCAACTTGTGAAATAAACAAAGGCACTGTAGTTGCAGTTCCTATCATTAACTATAGATCCAAGGCATACAACGTTTTTTACACTTAACACGCAGAAAGAAATTTCGGTATAGACTTTATCGTAATAGTGAGCACCAGTGGCGGCTCGTGAAATAGGACTCTGGGACTCCGCCCCCCCCCCCCAAGATATTTTCAAACTATAAACTTAAAATAATGTATTTATTTAAATAGCATGCATTCAACATCTCTTGGATGTTAGGTTGATTGCATAATGTGCTTGTACTCCGTGAACGTAGCTCAGATTAATGCCATCTGCCATCTATGATCGTACCAAAGAGTTATGTTTGACCGCGCGCGCAATTCCCACTCCATTGTGGACTGTGCAATCTTGAGTCCATCGTGCAAGCATATTTTTATATATGATTGGACAAATTGGCACGTGGAGGGGATAGGCGACGATAGTCTCGCGCACTTTGTTTTGGACTCCATGAGGCAGTAACCCGTATCACTGAAGTGTGGTTATACGTGTTTTGTTTTTGCTTTGGCGCTTTTTAAGACATTATATTTTATAAGTTTAAGTTTAAAATGAGGGTTTGTGAAATAAAAAAAACTTCTTATTACTAATTTAAGTTTAGAGGAAAAAGTCGAATTGAAAAATAATGGACGTTCAACGCCAGTGTTGAATTTAGTTCAGGTGCAGAAAGAGTGCAAAAGTAGGCCGGCTTTTATTCGCAGATTTGATAAAAACATTTATGATAAGACCCTGTGGTTGTGACGAAACAATTAGATTTTTTGTTTTGTATGTTTATTTTGAGGAGGCGAAGAAAACTGGACGAAATCTGGAGTTTTTGACTTGAAGCATTTACCAGACAAAATTAAGGAACATGAAATTCTCCTAAACACAAAAATAAGTTGGTGAGTTTTTTACTTTTAGGAAGAGCATTGCTTCTTGTTTAAGTAGTGCTTATGCAGAACAAATAAATAGTCATAACGAAACAGTTAAGAAAAATCGATTGCTTCTTTCAAAAATTATAGATATCTTAAAACTATGTGGTACATGTAACCTTCCTCTTCGGGGACATAATGAAAAAAGTGACTCGGTAAACAAAGGGGTATTTTTAGAACTGATAGACTATAGTGCAAAAATTGATCCCGTTTTAGATAAACATCTTAGTGATGCCCATGTTTTTAACGAAACTTCAAAAACTATACAGAATGAACTATTACAGTAATCTACATAATTATATCCTAACTGGGTTGGTTGATCGATTATCCACTTCAGCCCCCACACGTTATTTTACTTCTCGCATTGTATCTAAGTACCTACTGCACACACTGACAGTATTCATTTTGGGGTTCTTGCAAAACACAATGACCTTCAAATTCCTTAAAATTTTCGCCTGCGTTGCTAAGCGGGGGGCTGCCTTCAAAATGCGCCCTCCCTGTATTCAAACCCACGGGCCGCCACTGGTGAGCACACCATTCTTGCGCTCACAATCAGTAGATGAAGCTTCACCAAAATGTTGATCTCATTTCAAAAACATTTTTGGACTTAAATTCTTTTTGCACTCACTAATTCAATAATTATTGTTTGTTGTTGGGCCAAAGGCCATGGTCATATTTATGAAATTGTTGGAATGTCGAATGTTGTCTATTATTTATTATTCATTTATGATTGTAGTTATGATTACGAAGATCATTGGATAAGATAATTGTTGGAAAAGAGAAGTTACAGACATTTTATTTTGTATTGAACAAGGTAAGTAAGTTTCAATTAATGAACTGTGACAAAAATGTTACTACCTAAGTAAGCCAGTAAATGTAATATAGTACATATGACACAAAATTCAAATTAACTTGTAATAGATAATAGAAGAACAACTATATAAATAAAAGGGAAAAATATTAACCTCCTTTGTTAAGGATTATCAAGGTGTATTAGAAAATAAAAGTACTTAGGTATGGTTTCACCATTGAAATATAGAGGAAAGTTGCTAATCTGATTTTGTATACTGGGTGTTAGAAGTTTGACTGAATTAATTTTAACGATAGACATTATAATAAATAAACCTTATATGACTCCTAAACTCAAATCTTTTCCGAGAAAAAAATTTAAACCGTCCAACTTGATGTACCAAAGTTCGATTAATTAAGGAATATTGACATAATTGCGTGCACAGAACTTATTTATGCTTAATTCTAAAAAATAATTAGTATTGTAACAAATTTAAAATTCGATAAAATTCATATCGAGCAATGTGACAACGACGCGGCGGTTTATTAACACGAGATACTAAGGTGTCCAGCAATACGCAATTCAGTTGGTATCTGGATTCGACCGTGTCGGAGTGTTTTTTGCGTATCACTATTTCCTTTTCTTGAGGTGTTTTCCAGCGAGTGCGCGAAAATTGGATTCAAAGGTGTTGTGCGTGCATCGAAAATGGTGATGAACATTTTGAGCATATGTTGTAGTTTGTTTTTGTAGTACGTTTAAAAATTACTGAATTTTGCTTTTTGGTAAGTACCTAAATTATTTTTAATACGCATGATTATTTGGATGGCGTAAATCTTTGAATACCTACTTACTTTAATTAAGTACATATTTTTCAAATTCATTATTTGAAAGTCAAGTTCCTGTTTTAAGAGATTCATAATTACTAAAATTCAAGCTAAAATTTAAGCACAATACTGTCTTCGTACTACGAAATCGATACATTTTATTTTATTTATTTAAAAACTGGAAAATAATTGTCTTATTTTCTAAATTAATTTAATTTAATTTAATTTAATAGTTGTTTACATTTTTTCCGTAGGACGTCTGCCGCGTGCTTAAGTGGTATGCACCAGCGTTAGGTTAAGCGCTGTTGTCACGTTGTGATAAAACTCCCCAATATTAATACGCACTGCATTTTGAAAACTGTTAATCTTACGCCCCTGTAATATACAACTCTGATGCTGAAGTAATGGCAGTTAAACTTCTTACACCCTGTATATGGCTAAAAGATCTATAACATTCATTTCTTCCTGCAGAAATAGATCAAAATAATCGTCAAAATTATCTACCATTTTCTCTACAGCTAAACAGTAGACATAAACAAATGATTTAAAATAAAATATTAAAATTAAGTATATAACCACTGATTAGGGTTAGATTAAGTACAACTACTTGCACCTATCAACGTAGGTGCAATGCACGCACGTACTTCTGCATACGTCCAAAAATCCATTTATTTGGAAACTGCGTATTTAAAAAATCTCTAATAATTGTACTAAAATGAGATAGTCCTCCATAATACTTAAACCAAAGTTGTAATGTGAGGTGCAATGGTTAAATTTTCTAAATAAAGAAAGAGTCTTTTGAAAGAAATTTCAAATAACTTTTGTCACGGTTTGGTAAAATTATTATTGGACCAATTAAATGCCTATCAACAATACCTGCTCAAACATTTATTTTAAACTTCTTTGAAAATGTCAAGGACTTATTGCGTAAAGGTTGATTGTGTACTAAAGGTACTTTTAAATCAATGTGTTACAGAATTTTTTTTTCGAAATGTCGATCCTCATTTGGAAGACTCGCGAGGCTAGAACTTTCTGTATCGGTAAATTTGGTTAAATTACATACAATATTTCGGTCACCCTTAGATGCATCAGCTCTGTGTCGGTTCTTATGCAGAATTGTAATGATTGACTTTTTATGAAAATTTTGAACCAAGTTGAAAAAATTATTTATGTTACGTTAAACATTACACATTACAATTTCACCTTGTAAACCTGCATGGTCTCTTTGATCTCATTATCGAGGCGTTCTATGTACTTGAGCTTCTCCTTCACCGCTGGCGTGTCCTTCAAGTGTTTGTACAACTTAGGCTTATCCTGTTCTAATTCCTTTACCTCGAAATCTTCTAAGGCTGGACAGGATCGCAGCGACTTGACTTTCGACATCATTTCGTTGAAGAAACCGTCGACTTCGTGCAAGTAATTCGCGGTGGTTTGACCTTAAAAATGCAAATTTATTATAATAATATATAATAATAATGTAACTTCCATTTCACTTTAAAAAACTAAGGTTGGTATAACCAAGGCGTTAATCATTCGTGAACACTGAGTTGTACACTGCTGATGAACTTAAGAGTATACTCGTATTCATGAGAATTTGCCAATACTTTTTTAATTATTTTTGAACGTCTAAACTTAGTATATGTCCTAAGCACTACTTGTCTGTCCTTAAATCTTTAAATTGGCCAATAGTATTGTTTCTACACAACAACACACACAAAAGCAACTGTCCAAGGCCGACAAAAAGACCAAAAAAATGGCAGAACATCACAGATGCTATGTAAAAATGACCAGTCTACCCCTGTGGGGACGAAAGTTGTAAGTGATGATATTGCAGAGTATATGCACCGGCTAACATTGAATTTCACCAGCAGTATCATTGAATACAACTAGCATCATTGGGCCGAACACACCAGACTATACTAGCTTCAATCTTATTAGTCTTCATAGGTGCAACAATCGACGAAGATCCATTTATTTTGATTCCTTAAATCCGGGAATGGAGTAAGTACAAGTATTGCTTTTGTCTATCTGTGCAGGGCTTAACCTTGTCCATAACTTAGGGTACGATTAGGCTACGCTAGAGTTCATACGATTTCATGCAAAGCCCGAATAGAAAATAGTTTTTAGATTTGAAGCAATTTGTTGAAAACTTGTTACTGAAATTACTTACGTTTAAACAAAGAAAGCTGAAATATTTATAATACAACTAAAAGGAAATAAACATTTCAATGATAACCTTTCAGTAATAACTATTAACTAGCTATTCAAGCGACTAAAGACACTATGATCGTACTAAAAGCTATCGCATTGGCTCATGGGTAGATTTGGCATATATTTAAATTTCTAAGTGACAAATGTGTTACGTCAAGGATCCATGCTTACGTCTAGCAAAACAGCACTATTTACTATTTCGTAGAAATTTTAATCTGACGTAAGTCTTGAGGCTAAACAAAATGGGCAAATTAGCATAGAACATGTAGTGTTGAATAATATATTTATATATACCAAAAAATATGTCGGGAGTCTTAGGTTCTCATTTTTTTTCCTGCCATTCCTACTGTACGGAATAATTTGTTTCTGTCTTGCGTTTTGTGATTTGTTATATTGATGACTATTTTTTTAAGTGGTTTTTCTAAAAGCCGTTGTAAGGATTTTTCACCTAAAAATATGGCTATATAACATCATCACTTAAAATCCCAATTCCCAAATATCATACAATTTTAATGCTGCATATTTTTGTGAACAGGCTTAAAGTTTCAAATTTATTGTGTCTGATTCAAATCTTAATCAGCATCGTTTAAAACCTTAGTATGTCAAAAAATTTAATAATTAAACAAGTGCCTACGATTATTAATTCTAACAAATTTTATTTCTGAAATGTGCTAAATATATAATTTAGTAGTAAAATACATGAAAAACTACTTTTTATTAAATCCCAGGTTCATCCACTGAATTTTTTTGCTCGTGACCATGCATCGTTATTACACCCTACCCCTACATGACTCAAACTTACTGATTTTCAATTATTATTCATTATTCTTGTAAAACAAAAATTTAATTTATAAAAAACGTTTGTAATTTTTATTTCAAATTTTGTAATAGCAGCTCTTTTAATTCATTCAATTCTCTTCAAGTTGGGTAAGTATTCTTAAATTTATCCACGAAGTTCTTCACAAATTAGAAATAATTTTCGTCAATGAAATTCAGAAGTACCAACAAATAAATAATGACTTTGTTATTAATTACAAAATACAAATAACAATTCTCAGCTTATTCAAGAAAATGTACCTAGTCATCTTCTGTTTCTTTATGTCTGCTATAACTTGATTGCAAAGTTGGTTAGTAGCTATTTTTATATCAAAGAAATTCCCGTTCAGATTTAGCGTAAAAAAACAAATGTATGCAACCAGCAAAACACCGAAGGTGCTTATAGAGTTGCATATAAGTAATATTTAATTTGATAAAAATCTATTAGTACAGACAAAATACATAGGTACACATAGCTTATGCTTGTTTCGACCAACTGTTTTAAGGATTTCTTAACGCTAGGGAAATAATAACTTACATCTTTTGAGAAGGATTCATAGGTGATGTTTTTGTTTTGATATGATACTTGAATGAGACTTGTTAATCCTATAAAGGAAAAAGAAAAGAACTGAGGAATATGAATATACAGGGTGTTTTTGAATGGAGTAGCATAGATGATACCAGTGAATCTACATTTCAAAAGAACACGATCTGCAAAAAATCGCCTTAGTAAAATGTTCACCCCTGAAGAGATATGGGCCATCAAAGTTCCCAAAAAAATTATGAAAATTGGCTGTAATTTGAAAACCTAACGAGGTACAAATAACAAATTTTTTACAGGTTGTTTACTAATACAGATGCGAGTTTTCAACTATTTTTCGAAAATTTTAACCCCTCGAAAGGGGTTGAAATAACCACCCCTCAAGCCATTTTTTGCCATAACTTTTATATTTCGTAAAAACTCGATATCCAAAAATACGCATTAGATAAACTGGTTCTTTTAGAAACTTTTACCTCTCTAGCAATTTTCCTTTAAAACTTTTCGTTTATTAATAAAAAAATAAAATGTATTACCATTCACCTCACACCGTATATGATTGCAATCAATCAAAGAAAAACTAAGTGTGCTGCTGTCATGCCAGTTGTCACAATTAACTCTTCTGTAAGTTGTCACTGTTATCAGCTAAATACTTTTTGGGTGTAAATTAACAAGAATTATGCCAAATTTTACTAATGATGAATATGTGGACATGCTACAAGTGTTTTTTTCTACGATCGTGCAAAATTTACTACTTATTGCACTACCTACTGTGCCAAAAGTTTAACTTTTTTTACAGTAGTACAAAAAAAATATTGATTACAAGTTTAATCTAAGCATATCCATAAGTACCTAACGTCTGACATTGACAATTTGCGCAATTAATTTCCAGTTGTCAGTTAAAATTTTAATATTATGTAAAATACTGTTAAATAAAATTTGAAATAAAAACAATCGTAGAAAAAATGTTGCGTGCAACATGTGCAAAAAGCATATTTGTTGCACTTAACATGATTGCAGCTCTCAACTTCGTCTCGAGCTGCAAACTTCATGCATCGTACAACAAATACACACTCTTTACAGTAGTTGCACAAATAACTGTTTGAATGTCGCAGAAACTTTTATTAAATAGAAGTACAATGAAAACGAAACTAAGAAATAATTTATTATCAAAAAGAGAAAAAACAAAAAACTTAGTTAAAGGACATTTTCAAAATAATTGCCATTTCTTTCTAAACACAACCTAACACGTTTATCAAAGTTGTTACGGACTCGAGCAAAAATTATGGGATTGTTGCGAATCTCATCAGCCGCCGCGAATATTCTTTCCTGTAGCTCTTCAACACTGTCAACTGGGGTCGCATAAACAATACTTTTTATATGTCCCCAAAAGAAAAAATCCATGGGCGTTAGATCGGGAGAACGTGCAGGCCAAGAGATAGGTGCCTCATTGCCGCGACCTATCCAACGATTCGGGTAATTTAAATTAAGCCACCGCCTAACTACTACAGTGCTGTGAGCAGGAGCCCCGTCATGCATGTACCACATGGCCTGACGTACATTTAATGGTACTTCCTCCAGAAGTGGTGGTAGATGCTCATTTAAGAACTGCAAATATTCAACAGCACCAAGTCGATGAGGTAAAACAAAAGGGCCGACAAGCACATTTTCTACAATTCCTGCCCAAATGTTTAAACTAAAATTATGTTGAAATGTTGTCATAGATACTTCGTGAGGATTTTCATGAGCCCAGGAATGAAGATTGTGCATATTGGTTAAACCATGTCTTTGAAAAGTTGCTTCATCTGTGAAAAGTATCTTTGAGGCAAAATTCAAATTATTTCTTAGAATATTAAGATACGATTCGCAAAAAACAACTCGCTTATGCATGTCTGGTTCAAGTAGAGCTTGAACTGGCCGGTGGTGAAAAGGATATAATAAATTATCATGGACAATATTCCAAACAACACTATGGGACACATTTAAGTGCATTGCTGTTTTTCTCGTACTAGTCTGACGATTTTCGTCAAACTCTTCAAGTACTGCATCCTCAAGATAAATAGTACGAACAGTAGGTCTTCGGCCGGTACCCTCAATATGCGGCTGTATTTTTCCAGTTTCCCGAAGTCTTCGTTCTACCGCCGAAAAAGTTTGTCTGTGGGGAACTTGACGATTTGGATATCTCTCATTATACGCTCTTGTTGCCGCAGCACAGTTTTTGCGACATTCAAAATACACTTGTAGCATGTCCACATATTCATCATTAGTAAAATTTGGCATAATTCTTGTTAATTTACACCCAAAAAGTATTTAGCTGATAACAGTGACAACTTACAGAAGAGTTAATTGTGACAACTGGCATGACAGCAGCACACTTAGTTTTTCTTTGATTGATTGCAATCATATACGGTGTGAGGTGAATGGTAATACATTTTATTTTTTTATTAATAAACGAAAAGTTTTAAAGGAAAATTGCTAGAGAGGTAAAAGTTTCTAAAAGAACCAGTTTATCTAATGCGTATTTTTGGATATCGAGTTTTTACGAAATATAAAAGTTATGGCAAAAAATGGCTTGAGGGGTGGTTATTTCAACCCCTTTCGAGGGGTTAAAATTTTCGAAAAATAGTTGAAAACTCGCATCTGTATTAGTAAACAACCTGTAAAAAATTTGTTATTTGTACCTCGTTCTGTTTTCAAATTACAGCAATTTTCATAATTTTATTTGGAAACTTCGATGGCCCTTATCTCTTCAGGGGTGAACATTTTACTAAGGCGATTTTTTGCAGATCGTGTTCTTTTGAAATGTAGATTCACTGGTATCATTTATGCTACTCCATTCAAAAACACCCTGTATGTATGAAATGAACACATTTCTTTCATTTTCCTCAGGGGTTTAATAATTTCCAAGATAATTCAACAAGAAAATGTATCTAAAACTTGCATTTCCTAATTACGAATTTCAATTATAGGAAATCATTTGAGGATCTTACTCGTTTCCCATAGTTAAGCAAATGTTACCAAAGCAAAGAATAGCCTAATGGAAACAACCATTAAACATTTTTCTGTAAAAATTAAAAATAGCAACGACTAAAATTTAAACTCGGGCCCACATTTATTTGACCCTATATTAGTTGGAATAATAAACTAGAAAATCTATCGAGGCGTTCACGTATATTGTGAAAAGGATTCATACAATAGTGATGTGAGAATATTCCGCTTTTCGTTGAAACAACCTCTAACTGATTCTGTGTCGCAGGGATTTATTTACATACTTTTTCCAATTTTTTAATTTACATTGTGATAAAATACTTGACAAAAAATAAGTTTCATTTTTACTTAAAATTTTGGGCCTATTTTTTATGAAAAGCGAAATCATTCTTTTATAGTTTATGAGAGCTATTTCAGAGTCAAAATAACAAAACTGTACTTCTTTATCTTTGTCTTATAGGTAAATCATTAAGGCCCTTTTAGCTGATGTCGCAAAATTCACGCAAGATTTGTATTTTGCTGCTGTAAAGTGTTGCCAAAACAAAAGACAGCGTGACAGCTGACAATTCAGGGTTATTAAAACTGCATTTTGCAGCTACAGTTCGCAATTTTCGTGCAAAATATGGTCGGAATAGTGATTTAACATCATCCACTGTGAAGAGATTAATTGAAAAATTCAGGGAGATTGGATGAATTAATGATCTTAAACACTCTGGCCGTCCTTCAACAAGTCGTTCGACAGAAAACACCGAAGCAGTTCCTGAGAGTGTTGCTGAGAATCCAGGAACATCGATTCGGCACCGTCGCGTATTCTCACGAAATATTTGCAGCTCAAAGTTCAATTGACTCAAAGACTGAAGCCTACTGATCCCGCAGAGCGAAGAGAGTTCGTTGAATGGATTATGAAACAACAACAAGGGGATGATTTTACGAACAAAATCATCTCCAGCGAAGAGGCTCATTTTTATCTTGATGGCTTCATTAATCAACAAAATTGTCGTATTTGGAGTTCAGAAAATCCATGAGTGATTGTTGAGAAATAAATGCTTCCACAACATGTGACTGTTTGGTACGGATTTTGGGCTGAAGGCATCAACGGGTCATCCTTCTACGAAAATGCGCTGGTCAGGTAATAACAGTTAATGGTGCTCGCTATCGCGACATAATAATCCTGTTTTTTTTGTGCCTAAATTGCAAGATATAAATGCTGACAACGTGTGGTTTCAACAAGACCGTGCCACATGCCATACAACCCGAGAAATAATTCAATTATTGCATGAGTCATTTCCTAATCGCGTAATTTTCCGTTTTGATAATTGGCAGCCCAGATCATGCGATTTAACTCCGTTGTACTTCTTTCTTTGGGTTTTTTTTTAGTCTGAGGCTTATGCCAATAAGCCCACGACCACACACGCCTTGTAGCAGGAAATTGAGCGCTGTATCACAGAAATTCGTGGAGGCCATTTACCCGATATGTTATTCCATACTAACCCTATACATACTGTATACTTTATGAATCAATAAAAAAATTACAATTTTTAATTAAAAATTTGTGTTTTCTATCAATAATTACTTCTTGCGTGAATTTTGGGACACCCTTTACATTGGTATTGTAAATGAGATAGTTACTTGCTCCAGTAACTTGTAAGACAAGGATTAATTTCAACAAAAATGGAAAGTGGAGACTATCACGACAAAAAAGTGAACAACCAACCAGGCTATTTAATTGTCTAGTAGTTCCCTTTCACCGAATTTTTTACTTGCTACCTATAGCCCGAAACATGAGTTTGTTATATAAAAAAACGTAAATAATGCCTAGATATCATTCATATAAAAGAATACAATGATTTCTTCCACTTTTTATTTAAATGCATAACTAAAATAGTTCCCATTTTAAAACAAAATAACTGGACAAAATGCGATGTTATAAAATGTAAACATTTTTATATCCATTTTATTTATTAAATAACCTTATAACCTTAACCATGAGTTAAAATTTTCCATTTTAAACGTAAAATCATTGCTCATGTTTTATTAAGTAATCTTTCTCCTTCTTTCCTTTTATATGTTGTAACGCTGCTTAAGGATGAGGTAATTAACTAATTCCAGCAAAGACCAATTAATAATTTATTCGTACTAAATATTTAAATTATATTTATAATACAATAAGAAAGTAACAATAATAACAAAATAATAGTACTTCACACAGAAAAATCGATGATTCATAAACTTCGATACAAAATGTGATTAAATAAAATGATTTGACCTTTTCGAAACTGCTCTTTCAACAATTTTAATATATCCATATCATTACATTTTTATATATTTAAATGCGACAATTAAGACGACAATTAACGTTTTTATTTGCGTAAGACGATATCACAAGTTTAAATTTAGACCGTATATAAAAAATTGTGCAACGTCTGAATGTGTATAAAGAATTTCCGTTTTAATACACTTAAATGCAGAGAAAAATGTAAATACATACATATACCATCCTAAACAAGTAGGTATTTTAATTAAAAATATGGTATTAAGTTTTCTGTCAGTGTGATTAATAAATAGAGATAAAAACATGATTAATTTTTCACCTGCAAACTGAATTTAAAAAGATTGTCCCAGAATCACATATTCAAATCTACATTGATTTGTTTGTTTAAATGGACTACATTTTTACATATTTGAACGTAATATACAGTGTGATTCAGTCGTCATTAATTTTAACCACGTATTCGGAAGGCCTAATAGAGACAAAAAAATAGAAAAAAAAATGCCTCGACCTTATCAAAAATAAGCAAATTACCCCTTAACTTCTATTAATTCGGCGATCTACTTCGCAACACATTTTATGACAGGGAACGCGCCAGCGAAATACAAAACGATCGAACGTTGAGGAGAAACAGCTGATTTCCCTAATCATGTTGAATTTTGCAATTGGTTTTGAAATCAAAGTGTGGCGGATTGCAACTTTATAAACAAAGGGCTATGGACGAATGATTGTTTTTTTAACCGTACTGGCATTTTAAATAGGTGATACCATACTGGTTTTTGAAAAGCAATAAGTCACTAATTATAAGTACTGCAAACTGAATAATTAATTCAAGATAATACTAATAACTCATATTCAATTATAAAACAGTGAAAACGATAACAATATTAAAAATACTAAATTGTAATATTCGAAAACAATTATTATCGTTACCCATTTGTTTTTATTAGCAAATAAATAATAAGTACTTGTTAATATTTAAAATGTAAAAAATTATCTTATTCATTGATGCGTCTAGGTAAAAAGATCTGTTTTTTCCTTATCGTTCACTACGGATTAAAAGCGCAGTTAAAGCTAGGTTAGTGACCGAATAATATAGTAGGTCAAAATTCACTCTCGATAAATTTTTGCGGTCAGGAGCGGACCGAAAAGAGGTTTAAATAATGATTTTATTTTTTTTTTTTTTTTCAGGATAAAAATGTATTTTAATATATTCTACGCATTTTTCCCAGTCTTCCTTTAAAATTAATGACATTATGACTGAATCACCCTGTATATCATCCAACTCTACATCATCTAACAGAAAAACAGGTATATTATCACAATAGTAACAGCAGAACCAATAATGATCAAATATAAGAAAAAATAAATTAACAATTAATTACTTTTCTTTTCTCGATAATTTATTAATACTATTTTTGCAACTAACACTCATCAGTTTTATTTAATTTTATTATAAAATACGAAACCAGTTCCTGATTACATTCTAAAATGTATTCTTACAAAAATACCTTTGTAGTATAAAAACTTTATAAAAACACAATTTTACTGGTAAATCCCTGTCTTAAATTTGGCTAAAGGTAGGTTTACACCTTTTCTTTCAGCGAGCAACCTAGCAACGGTTGTAAAATATTATAAAATATAGTAAAAAAGCTTATAAAGAAACTATTTTTCTCTGTCTAACCTAGAAGTAATATTTTTGGTGTTTTGGCTACATTTAAACTTAAAACGCTTCATCAAACCTCTACCGACGTACCCTCTACTAGGATGGGATATTTCAAGCTGCCCCTCTTCGGTCTCCACCGGCTCTCCAGATTAAGAGCATCCATTCCCGAGTCACTAGATGCTAGACTGATGCCGCTGGTACCAGCGGCGCTATCCGGGAAAATATCAGTGAAAAACGGATTATGCAAAACGGAGAAACGCTCGGAATTCAAATCTATGTTGGCTTCGATGGTGGACTTTTCTATTTCACTTGTGCAGCCCCCAATGTCTTTCATGGAGGATTCTGTGGAATGGGAAGATGTCGAGGCTAAGGATGAAGTGCTTTTGGAAGAGTCCAGCATTCCGGATTTTCTCTGTTTCCTGTTCTTCTTTGTCCTGCGGCCTCTGCTGCCGCCTTGAGTTTCTTCGTCGCTGCTACCTTCTGTTCTGAGATCTTCACTTGAGATCCACATGTCGTCTCCCTGAAATTTATAAAATTTTTTAGAGATACTTGTTGAAGATTCAAAAGCAAGGTGTGCACAATCAGATTATAGTAATATTACAGTTGTACAAAGGACCCCGCACAAACCTCATGAGAAAAGGCTTCCGGTTAAATTGCTTCGCCATATATAAGATGCATGTCTGCTTACTCTTCGAACGTAAATTGGTCCATTTCAACAACTTAGAAGCAAAGTTTCGTCACAAACAAAACAAATGTGAAATAGTCAATTAAGTCCGATCATTTATTACGCGACAGCTCTGTTCATTTGTTTCAGTATTCCTCACAGCGTGACACAGATGGCATTGTATGGCTAGATTAGATGCGTGAGCTTTTATCACACAGTTATGGATAAAATCAATTTTTACCAATATCGTGTGTAGGACATGCAGTTGGTAAAAATGTATCAGAAGAGATAAACGTGTTTATTTTATTTAAAATCATTTGTTGCGTTATCCTTAATAAAAATTACTTAAATATCAGTCTTTTGTTATCAAATGAGATACATTACGTTTTTGAACAAAAATTGCTAGAACAGCTCATTTCCAACTAGTGGTTTATATGCAAAGATTTTGTACCACAATGTCCTCTGTATCCCCCTCAAGTTTGGCAACACCTTTTTAAAACACCCTATATATGTCATATTGTAACAAAAAAAACTTATACAGATTATACAGTTCCAAAAATAAAAGTTATGAAAACAACTAATAAATAATTTTCATGTACATTTGTACCTACACATTCATTTGTATTATATTTTTTACATTCAGGTATAAATTTTTTAAAAGCCTGAGGCAGGAACAAATGCAAAATATACAAGTGACATTAAAATAAAAGCGTAGCAAAAACCTAAATAACTTTATTGCTTATTTGCATCAAATTAGTCATACCGTGATTAGATATAAAAAGCGACACTAAAAAAAATCTGTTAAAGCAATATTTACAAAGCAATAAAGAGCATGCTAGGATATAAAAGATGTTTATTTTTCGGGTACATTTAGAGAATTGTCACCTGGTTTGGAAGGCTGAATATAATGACAAGCAGTTACTGTACGAGTATATTTACATACTTAAAAATGCACGAGGAAAATGTTTATGTCTCTATCATTAAATGGAAACTTTTGCAGAAAATAGATGCAGGGGCAGTATTTAAAATTCTTTAACCGAATAACCCAAAAAGGGTATCCAAGTTCTGTAAAGAGTGTTGAGTGTTTCACTTATATAACTTCAATTCCTGGATATACATAGTATTATTCTTCATAATATAGTTGGAGCTGCGAACTAAATAAATTTTTTAATTAAAGAAATTTTGAAAAATACACGTAAAAGACAATAAAAAACAAGTTTCAAACGAAACGGCATTCATATCAATATGGGTTGAGTTTCCCATATTCCTCGTCAAGGAAGAAGAGATAAAAGATGTTTCGAGCTCGATTTTCGAGACAAATTGAATAGCAAATAACAGCATCTCGATATCTTCATCTATTTTTAAGTGATACAGGGCAACATTTATTTCTGTCTGTGTTCTTGTATTTATTTTTTAATTTTTGTAAAACTTTTATTTCAGTTTTTTTATGTCGAATATTTCTTTGTTAGCAATTTCTAAGTAGATGTTTACTTCATATAGGGAGTTTCTTAAGTAACATAAAGTATTTCAGATGACGGCTCATCACTAACTACGGGGAAAAAATAAAGTGTTATATAGAGCAGGTAAAACGAGTGCTAGTACTTCATATAAACTTTTTACCTAGGTGCCATTGTTGAGGAGTTATTGTCACTCAAAGTAAGAAGTTGAAAAATGAATATTGCCCATAATTTCTAAAGGTTACTTTGATTAACTTGAAATTTGGGGGATCAAAGCAACTCATTCAAATGTATCTTTGTACATTTAAAATTGAATAAAATATTTTTTATTGTACAAGGACGGTCGAAATTAAGTTCTAAAATTTACGCAACTTTGACACAGCTGTCAAATTTGATATTTTGCCCTCGCAGGCAGATAGCCCTGTTACTTTTCTACAAAAAAGGTATACTTCATGACTTATGAAAAAATTAACGGTTGTCAAGATAATTAAATTTTTGTATTTTGTGTATAGCCACAACCGGGGACACAACGCAACAGAAAAAAGTTAAGAATGAAACATATGGATTAAATGAGGTTCCTTCAGTAAATGCTCGATATGTCCTCCATCTAGTTCAATGCACTTGTAATATTATGGTTAGAAGTGTCTACCACAAGGGGATTGTATTGGTATGAATAACTTGAGAACGGCGAATCTTAGGGAAAAAATTCAAGTTACCTCTTTACGTATTTTGTGGATTAGAATATAAATCAGTTACAATGACTTGTAAAAAATGCAGTGGCGTAGGTTTTTTTGTAAAAAAATGGGTGACCCCTGTCCAGTTGTACACCACTGGTTGAACCTTTAAAGCTCATATTTTAGGGAATATAAGGCCTACTATCATACATTATATGTACCAAATTTTGTTGAGATCGGTTAATAGATTCCGGAGATATAAACAAAAAATCCTTTTTTTTTAACAACTTCAACACCCTGTACCTCTAAAACGGGGCTGTTTCAGACCAATGTTTATAAGGTAAATACATATTATTTTAATGACATCTATCTGCCTTCGAAGTTTCCTGCATAAAATTCGGACTACCCTGTATAACCCTTCATTTTTTCCCCGTAGTTACCGGACACCCTGTATATTCCATTCCGATTTAATTAGTGTCAATGGCTTGAGAAAAGAAATTTAAAACTTTTTCATTTCTGGGCTAATATTCTATTCACTAATGAGGGATTGTATTAGAAATTTCCATAATAATAATGCTATATGCCATATGTATGCCATATTTCCGGCATGACATGTGGACACCAGAGAACCTTTTGATTAGCCCTTCGTTCAAATCTCCTGAATAATGATTTTTACCATCATTTCATTATTAATATTTTAAATGAACTCCTGGAAAATTTGCCTTTGACAACAAGAGATTCCTTATAATTTATGCAAGATCCCGCATGTTGCTCTAACTATTCGGAAATACCTCAATGCATTTCTACATCGATGTATAGGAAACGCGAGTCCACAACCAAGATCACTCCGGTCGTCAGACTTAAATCTTCGGAATATCTGTTTTTGGGACCATCTGAAGCAGCTATTACACACTCTCCAATGAAAAAACTGTGTCCTCAGCGGTTTAATCCAGGATAATAGTCATATAAACACTACTATCTACTTTTGAAGACCGGTTATAACGACTTTGTATAAAGGACTAATCAAAGTTATCCCAATACGTGTTATTAAATGGACCATCAAAGCTTTTGAATCGGGCGAGGATAACATTTTTCCAGCACTGTTGCAGAACAGAATGGCCTCAATAAAACTTTCTTCATTTAGAAAGACTCAGTCTAGCATTTAATAACATCCCATCTAGCTGGACTATTGTTACGTTGGTATGTCTGGTATGCATGCCTAAAATAGTTCAGTTCTAAACCATAAATCATTCAGGCCAGTAAGTTTGACAGTATTTCTGTTAAAAAATATAGAAAAGGTTCTGGATTGGTATAGTGAAGGAGGGGGGAGGGCAAGACGGGAAGAGGGTGACTTTAGTGAAGGGGGGGGGCAAGACGGGAAGAGGGTGACTTTGTGGAGTAAATTTTCAGTGTGCTGAACGAATAAATCGACAGAATTGGCCCTCAATAACCTGGTGAAGAAGATCACCCAATCCACCAGAAAGAAGGAAATTGCAGTAGCAGCATTCCTCGACATTAAAGAAGTGTTCAACAATGCGCTGCCGGACTTCAATTGTTGAGAGAAGAATTGAGTCCACCATATGTGGATTAGGGCAATGCTAGAAAACAGAACTGTAACGACAAATTTGCAGAAGGAAAGAGCTGACCCTGAGTTCACGGTCGTAAAGGGAATTTAATCTACACCTCAGGTAGTATTAGATGGAGTGCTAGGCTGGTGTGAGGGAACAGATGTCTGTAAACTGCCACAAAGCAGTTGTATCCTCCATAAGAAAAAGAAAATTCGAACTCCCAAGTGAAGGCCTATGATGACATATGGCCCGATAGTTTGATGATATATGTCTTCAAATGTCATGCAAGCATAATTCTCTTGATTTATAGAGGTAGATTGGGGAGAAAAATCAGGTGGTCATTATAAAGGGTGATTCACAAGTTATCCAAAAAAAATTCGAAATAGATGCGTCATGAAAAATGGAGTACGAGAAAAAAAATTATTGAAGTTGTAGTATTGTCGACCCTTACATCGCTGAGCTCCTGCAGTCTCTAGTGTCATTCGCGTTGTACGCTGTGCGCAATCCGCTATCTCTCCTTATGACGCCAGGCGATTCCGAATACTGAAATTCGATTGTAGTATTAACGTTTTTGCGATAGTGTTTTCAAGTGTCAAAAATTGCTTACGTGTATAGCAACTCGGAGTTGATGGATATCGTTTTAATTTATGGCATGTCAACTTTTCTGTTAGTTCTTAGAAGCTGGGCAGGACAGGCCCAAATGTGTTTACACATGTGTGGACAAAATTTTGAACAATTGTTGTTCAGGTTGTAATCAGGTCTGTCAAATTATTTTGTTAATTAAAACCACAAATTAATTTCATTAATTAATAATAATAGCGGCAAAAGCAGCTGAATTTATTGATATAAAGTAGGTGTTATAAAATTTTATTTATTACTTTTCTTGGGAAAGAAATTCTTTCGATTTTTTGACCATCCATTTTTTATTACACTTTGCCGTCGTGCCGATGGCCGACTGCATGTTTGCGCAGTTTTACAGTGGACCAGTTTCCAGTGCCGTGCAGATGTGTATTTTAAATCATTTTCGAACTGACCTTTTTGATTTTTTTTTTACTAAATTTGTGTTTGTAAGAGTCTCCTGTACATGCAAAATTTTTTTTGGATGAGGTCTGAATCACCCTGTATAGATTAAGGCAAACGGTTATTACTATATTGAATACTGGTAAGATGAGACACAACAGATTGATGAAGAACATAGAAAGCCACAACATTCTGTCAATAATCTCCGATCATGCCTACACAAATTAATTATAACCTATCGGGAACAGAAAAGCTGCTGGTAAGCCTTGGTACTATCTTTCAGGCAAAAATACATGCCATTGAGTTATGTGTAAGGAAACAACATATAAGTATGCCACTTATGAGAGTTGAGCTT
This sequence comes from Anoplophora glabripennis, assembly GCF_000390285.2. Lineage (NCBI taxonomy): Eukaryota > Metazoa > Arthropoda > Insecta > Coleoptera > Cerambycidae > Anoplophora > Anoplophora glabripennis. The sequence goes on from NW_019416439.1 coordinate 499,665, forward strand.
GATCGAAAAAGATGAATGCCAATTATATATAGAAGATATAATATAATAAAATAAGATATACAGAACATTTCCTTTCCCGCAGAGGAAAGAACCAGATTCTTTATATTCGGTGAGATGCATCTTTTGTCGAAGGATCTGGGCAAAACCTCACCAAGCAAGATTATTGGCTATATTAGGAAGCTAAATCTGTTGGGTGAAATATAACTTTAGGAGTGAGCCGTAATAGACCACAATGAAGGTTCATTTTTGGTCCACTCAATAGAAGCCTAACCTAAAACAATAATTTGGATCATATAGAAGAGCTACGAAATCGAATAATGCAGTCTTGTAGCATCATTCATAACACATAATATAACAAAACATATAATCATAACACTCGCGGTGATCCAATCAATCAATTACGTGACTTGTATCATGGCCAATGAGCTTTTAACATTTAATTTAGTGTTACCATTATGGTAATTGTTCAATAATTTTATTTTTAATAAAATCATATTTTCTCCGGAACTAAGTTCTAAATGGAAAAACTACTAAAAAACTCCTTATGTAAGGCAACAGACGAGGATAACAAAAAAAAAGAACTCATAAAATTAAAGATATGGCTTTACACTAAAACATTACCACTAATAGGCGGATATTCATTCAAAGTTTGAGAAAATGAAAACATTCCATTATTACGATTTCCAAAAAAAATAAACTTCAATGCCCTGTATTTTTGGAAGGATAAGTGTATGTATTATTGGACACATTTAAATATGATTCTTTTTCATAAAATAAATTATTGAAGAATCACTACCTATCTGAAATATTTTAGACTGCTTAGAAAACACCCTGTACATGTGTTGTATCTTCAAATCTCCAAGTTTCCGGTCAGATGATATTACACGTAATTCAACTATTTAATAGGTAATAAAAATTAAATCCTACGCCATACACGAAAAATGTTCAAATATGTTCACGCTGTACGTTACTCATAGCCAGTTGAACTTTAATCATAAAAGTATATCAAGAATGCTCAGGAATTTTGTTATCATATAACCGCAAAAAACTGCAATAAACAGCATAATTTTTACATTATTTGTAGTCTGTTTAAATTATAACATTGCGCAAAAAATAAAAATTAGTTATAAAAAATTTTTAGAAAGGGAAATTATGTAGTATTTTTCAGTGCAGTTACAACAATAATATTGAGATAAGATACGCGTAACTGAATTAATGGATACGATTATTCCAATAATACTATTTACTATTATTTCCTTAATTAACTATGGAAAAAAAACGAATATAAATATAAAAAGGAGCAGTGAAATTTATAAGGCCGCCAGAGTTTTCAAAATTTTTAGTAAATTTAATTAATGATAAACCAACGAACTATAATTTGGTGCTAAAAATCGCGTCTGTTTTGAAACACCAATTAGTTACACAAATGTTCTGAAAAATCAACACTGAAAATGTAACATACCTATGTGAAAAGCCATTTTTGCTTTCTTTTAATCTTTTTCAGGCATAGACATTAGACCTAAACCTTATTTTACACATTTTAAATACAGGGCGTCCCTGAAATAAGTACCAAAATTTGTTGTTTCCGTTGTCAAATATTTTTTAACTAGGTTTAAATTTTAAATTTTTTGTCGGAATTTTGTTGATTGATGAGTGAAGACGGGGAATTGTTTCGGTTACTATTTAAAAAACTAGTTAAGTAAAAAATGGTCATTGGTTTATTCACCAAAAAGAAATCAATGTATTATTTCAGAAAGCTCACACTTATTTTGCTAAATTAACTTACAGCGTGGAATATTTTCTCTCAGTTTTAGTCTTTCCGAAGTTAGTTGAATATGCACGTCTGGTAATAAAATTTAATGAGTTTCATAAGCGTCCCTAAAAAAAGTTTCTGCTAATGGTAAAAAATTATAATAGTTTGTATATAATGTGAAGAAAATTTATATTATATGTTCATTTGGCTAACAACATATTTTAATTATTTAAGTCCTCAAACAATTTTGGAGGTAAATTTCGTTTTGTTCCGTTTCAAAAAGTCTCCAAAATGCCATGTTGTGATAATATTAGTAAACAAAATATCCTTCTTATTTCTCCCTTTCGCAATTGTAATATGAATGATTGATAGAAAGTGCCTATAATAAATTAAAATTACCTGAATTACACCAAATTCCGCATTGCTGCACTGCACTGCTGGGCAATTTATCAACCACTTGTCATCTGCTGTGATGTATTGCCCAGTAGCCCAATGCAACTGTGATCGTTTTCCTTTGCACACGCTCTCTTTCTTCAACTGATCGTATACATTTCTATCGCCTCGCCATAAGTTTTTCAAATATTTCAATGCCGAGTTGCTGCGACAGCGACCGAATCTGGTACATACTATCAATTTGTTGATTCTTCAATTTATATCGGACAGACTATACTATGATTATTGCGATTATTACGACGGCATTCTCTATTCGTTCTCATAGTTCCTCAACCGTATTAGCTAGAGTGGAGTACACTATCTGTTTCAAGCAACTCTACAGGGTGATTCAGTCATAATGTCCATTAATTTTAACCACGTATTCGGAAGGCTTAATAAAGACAGAAATCGACCCATAACTCCCGCTACGAGGGCGGACCTGGCCGATGCCCGGATGCTCGGAAAATTTTGTAACGTAATGTCACGAACAGTTGTCGGCTAAAGCTTTAGAAGCAGCTGATTTCCCCAATCGTCTTGAATTTTGCAATTGGTTCCTAAGTGCAGCAGAACTTTATTAACAAAGTGCTCTGGACGGATGAATGCTGTTTTATTTGTGCTGGCATTTTATGGCAATAATAAGTGCCTACCTAGGTTACACCAAAGTTTAGATTTACACTAAAGTTTACATTTATTATGTAAACTTTGGTTATACGCAACTGCATATTGAATAATAAATTGAAATACTAAAACTGTGTATTATTTAACATAATAAATTATAAAACGTGATAACGTTAATAATATTAAAAATGATAAATTGTAATAACCGTACAGGGGAAAACAATCATCCGTATTCATTACATTGTTTGCAGCCGTGTGACTCTCTTTGCCACGGCACTCTATCTGGTTCCTGGACTATTTGTACACGTGCAAATTAAAAAGTGGGTCATTGACCTACACGGTCCGTAAAAAAGGATAATGGTTGACCTAGATACAGGTTAACCTAGGTCGGAATCACGTACCGAGTTGTTTTTATCTTCTATTACAATCAGTATTTAAATACTACATACATTTCACCCTCTCTTTATAATTTATCTAGTAAGTGTTGGTTTTTTATGTTATTATTTTTGTAATGAAATTGAAGTGGTTGTGAAATGAAATTTAAATGACTTGAACTCTTGGAGTTTTGCAACTTCAATATTAAATTTTATTTAAAGTGAAACAGAGCTAATTTCTTTGCAGCCATAATAGTCACATTTGGTGGAAAAAATAAGAAGTGGATCTTATTGACAGTTGACAGTATGTGACAGTTTTTTCCAAAGCCATCTCGTGCGACCGAAAATAATAAAAATGAAGTCTTTTCAGAAATGTTGCCATATCTTAAAAACTAACAATTTTAGGTATAGAACATGCTTCATAAAAGTTGAAGTGGAGTGATATGCGAATAAAATAGAACAATAAAATACAGGGTGTTGAAAAATTTTAGAAAATCAAGTTTGAACTTTCTAAAAATTATCGTCTTATAGAAAAATGCCTTGTATAAAATATCGATATTAGCTAACATAGGAGCCTTTGTATAACATTTGCCTATAACTCTGTCAACTATTTTTGCTCCAAGTGTTAGTAGTTGAAAGTTAATACAACTTCTTCGCGGTCATGTTTTTTCCAAAATTCTAAGAATTTTCTACATAACTTGGCAACACCGCACTGAAATGTTAAACTGTTTATTTTGCCATATATAGAATGTTCTCAGAAATCCAACTGTTTAAAAATGTACAGGGTGTTCCATTTAAAAAATGTAATATTTGGCGTGTCCCGTTTTTACTCATCGCCCTGTATGTTGCAAATTAATTTTGTAGTTAAGGTTTCTTGATCATGTGTAACTTTTATATAAACATTTTTTCTGTATTACAGGTACTTTCTCACACTAATGGCCCACCCTGAATAACCAGCTGACTCTCTACCTGACATTCATTTATAATTTGAAATACCTTGTATGTATAATAGTTTGTTTTAATATTTTTTTCACTATTACAAATTGTGTATTTTACGTTATTGTCTATAATATCACTGAACAGTAGTCAATGTCCCAATCAGGATAATGGAGTAAGTGACATCTATTTTCTTTGTTATTCTTAGATATAGGTTTGGAAAAACAAAAATGTAGACAATTTTATAAATTTATTTGTACCTACATTACGTTTCTAAGACTTTGCTCTTATATCGAGTATCTCAAAATTCACACAAGATTTGTATTTTGCGCCACTTGTGCGGTAATGTATTATCAACGGAAAAAAGACAGCGTAACAGCTGCAAAATTCGATATATGGCCGATATTTTACGCATTATATCAATCTCCCGAACTCATAAATCCTAAACCCAATAACCCTAAGCCCATAAACCCATATAGTCCATTTAAATGTTACATTTTTTGGGCTTAGCGTGCAAAAGGCAGAGCATGCAATTTTATTTTTTAGATGTCAAAAGGGGGTTAGTGTAAAGTTAAATCCATGTTTGTGGCGTCGCAACCCTTGTGCATCGGCCGCCATTTTGTAAAAAGGGCTGCGAATGGTTTTTATACTACTATGCCTAATCATTCATATTCATGTATACTTACTAGTACTGGAGAATAGTATAAGTTTCGCATCGCTGTAAAACCCTAATAAATAAATAAAATTTGAAAAAAGTTTGTAATTTATTCCTTGAAAACCCCTCTATCAAAAAGTCTATGAAATCCCTCTATCAAATCTGATGTAATTTTTTTGTAAAATGGCCAGAAAAAAAGTTATAACGACCAAAAGAAAATTCGTTCCCAAATTTTTTTCTTTAATAACTTTGTTATTTTTGGTTCTACGACTAAAAGCTACGGAACCAAATTTGTAGAGAATTTAATTTGCAACAAAAAATGTTGTTGCAAATTTTCTGTGCGACGAATAGTTTGCCCGATATAGTAAGTAGTAGTATAAAAACCATTCGCAGCCCTTTTTACAAGATGGCGGCCGATGCACAAGGGTTGCGACCCCACAAACATGGATTTAACTTTACACTAACCCCTTCTTGACATCCAAAAATTAAAATTGCGTGCTCTGACTTTTGCAACCCCAAATGTAACTTTTCAATGGACTAATAAGGTTCGTGGTGCTGTGTTGTGAGTATATTCAAAAATCGAGAAATAAGTGAAACTACTAAATTTCAACATGCGATTTCTCAAAGACGAAAAATGATATCGGGATAAATCCAAGTGCGTTTTAAAGAGTAAGTATTTTTTTCAAATTTTATCTCCTTACTAAGATTATTATTTCTTCTATGATCTTCTCTCACAGCAACCTTTGAAATATAATTTATCTAAACTCTTATCTTCCACAATTTCTTTTATTTCTTCTTGTATGTGATTTTACTATAGCGGACTGTATTAAAGTTAAATGTTGTAAATATCTGTGGCTACTCACCAGTACAGCAAAATGGTGCCCCCTCACTTCTGTCGCACTAGTAAAGATAGAAGGAAGGAAAAGACAGGTAATAACACTACTACGACGAACTGGTGATGCGGCAATTCTATGAATAAAATATTTCCACGAAAAAGGAAATGAACATTAACTATTACTATAAACTATTACTGTATAAACTATAGAATTTTTACAACACTTTTTAAAATTGTCAACAAAACCATCCCAATGAACGCGGTTCTATATCAGAGTTCTTTTTTGTCACACAAACAAAAAAAGAAAATAAAAAAGGAACAGTTTGGTTTCACATATTGTACATAGCACGCCATCTGTGACAGAGGATAGGAATGCGATTAAAGAAAACTTTCAAATTAATTAATGTGGCCTAAACACTTCTAATTTAACTTTCTTTCCGTCTCTGACTTTTTAATCCTTCAAATTACTCCACAAACTTTTTTTCTTTTTTCGTTTCCCGGATACCGCACACGGGTAAAAAGATTTTTCCACTTCACTTAATTTTGTACCTTATTTACTTATAATTATATAAAAAAATTGTAAAATCTTTTTATTTTCATAATTCACTATCTATTTCCAATTTTAAAAGTTTCTCTATATCCCTACTACTCTTTTTAATGTACCTTCACATGCTAAATTTCTATTTTATACTAGTATAATTTCCATTCATTTCAATATATTTCAACTTTATCCCACGATCTGAGACTGAAGAAGTTTAAGAAATAGTATTTAACATTTGCAAATTTTAATAATCATACATGTTTTATTGCAAAGTTCATAGCAAATAATTTCAAATTAAGTATTTATATACATATCTATAAAAATATGTTTTTCTCAGAAATAAATGTTAATGTAAATAAAAACTGATAGAAAGCTGCAGACTATCAGTACTGTGGTTGCTGTCAGTTCGTGGCTTACAGATTTTGTTAATTTATTTATATTCCAGTACTACGAAGATTGTAGTAAAAAAAATAATCAGATGTAATTCATTATTAAATAAATGTAAAACATTTGTGGGATCATTTTGAAATTTAAATTGGTATTTACTTTAGTATAAATCGCCCATATAAGGCCTATGTCTCAGTAACACGACGTTTAATTAACTCAATGTAGGCATTATAAAAACTCTTATCTTTACACTTTTTAACTCGAAATACATCATAGAAAATAAAGAGTGATACTTACGGCGGACCACCCTGTGGGTTCCTACTTTTCTACGGATATTTCGTAAAATTACGTGATTTACTGACGGTATATTAATAGAACCAACATAAAATCTTTAAATGGCTAATGACTAAGCAAAAAATTATATCTAGAAAGGTTCCAGAAGAGACTCCACTTGCCAGTATCAATAACTTTCATTTTTAACATCAGAGGAGGCCGCTGGCGACCGAGTATAGTATTTAGCATTGGCGGCATAATTATGTCAATGTAAAATAGCTTACTAGATTAAGATATAATTGCTAGTAACACACGGCCGCCGTATGTTTGCTTCGAGATAATTGTTAATAACCGGAATATTTATTAGCAATCCCGACAGAGTAAACCTCTAAGCACCATCGTAAATTCGATGCAAATACGACAAAGAAGCCTTGCACGGCCGTGAAAAGTTACGGATTTACCATATTGGGAATATTTAAATGCACTATTTCGTGACATCAGGGAATCTGAATTATCATTTATTTGGTTAGGAATATTATTCCGTAAAAAATTTATTTCTTATATGGATATGGAAAATTTCCAAAAACAAAACAAATCATATACATAATAGTATTGTATAATAATAACATATAGTGCAATTCCATTAAAATTTACTCCCATGTGATACTTATGGGGTGTTCCTAAATATCATGTACATAAGGGAGGGGGTAATTCTTTGGCTTCTTTCATGACTAAAAATTAATATAAACATAGGTCCACAAACGCTTCGTTACCGATCTATTGGGTGTTGAAATTTCAAGATTATTTTAGTTTTTTCTCTGTAGCTCCTACATTTTTTGATATATTTAGCTCAAATTTGAAATATAGGTTACCTTGTAGGACTTACATCATAAGCATGCCAAATGGTCGTGGTATTCTACAGGGTGATATTTTTTCGGGGGTCATGCCCCCTTTTCTTCCTCTGAACTTTCGTGCGGTGCGCCGCTCGTAGATTCTAAAATCGAAATTGAATTTTATGTTTTGTTGAGAAACTTTTTTATCTCTTATGATTTTTTCGTATCTGCGACCGTTGTCGAGAAAAGAAATAAATCGCGATTTTGTGTAATTCGTTAGATGAAATTGAAATTCTTAAAATAGTTCAGTAGACTTGATTTAATTGCATAATCTCTTGGTTCTATTAATTTTGACCAAAGAGAGACCAAAGAGACCAAAAAGTTTCTCAACAAAGCATAAAATTCAATTTTGATTTTAGACTACCAGCGGCGTATCGCATAAAAGGCCAGGGGCAGAAAAGGGAGAATGACTCCCGTAAAAATATCATTCTGTAGAATATCACGACCATTTGGCATGGCCAATGATGTAAGCCCTACAGGGTTGTAATAGTAGTAAAGGGGCTACCTCAGACTGGCAATTAGGCCACGAGTGGGCCCTTTTTGACTACCCCGCCGTCCCATCACCTAACCACTCTCTGCCTCTGACCCTCCTCGAACCTACCCGACGCCCTAACGAACGCCAGGATTTTGGTCCATGGAAGGTCTCTCACCTCAACCCCTTGCAGCTCTTTAGCACCAAAGACTTTATGTCTTATTATCCCAAAGGCTGCACAGTGTCCCAGAAGGTGGACAGGGGTGTCGTCCCCTTCGCCACATTTCGGGCATAGAGGGTCCTCCTCAATTCCTATTAAGCTTAAATGCCTCCTAAGTCTGCAGTGGCCTGTCAGAACCCCCACCATTTGGTTTAGGGCTCTTCGACTGAGGCTCAGCAGCCATCTCGTCTTGGATTTGCTAGGTCCATATATAAAACTATGGGCCTGCCTACATCCTCTATTTCTCTTCCAATTCTGACCTAAAGTTTGATAGGCCCATTTATTGACGGCCCCATTAATGCTGCCTCGTGTGATACCTAAGATTGGTTCAGGTCCCTGTCCAGGTCCCCTGGACCCATGATGAGCTAATTGATCCGCCCTCTCGTTACTAGGGATGCCCTTATGGCCTGGGACCCAGACCGGCTCTACTTCTCTTCGTCTGGCCAATGACTCTAGAGCGTCTCCACATTCCTGGACAAGGGCAGACCTAGTCCTCGGGGAGCTAACCGCTCTGAGCGCGGCCTGACTGTCGGAGCAGATAAAAATCTTCTCCTCTGCACAATTCCTTACCTCCTCCTTGCTTGCTACCATCAAAATAGCAAAAACCTCGGCCTGGAAGACTGTAGCATACAAACCCAGTGAAAAGCTTTCCTGGATGCCGCTGCCTTCCAGATAAATTCCTGCTCCTGAAGACTCGTCTTCTACCCGAGATCCATCAGTATAGCACACTAGGGATCCCGGGGAGAACATATCATCATCCGGCTTCCACTGCTCTCTCGAGGGGAAAGAGGTGACATACTTCCTTCCAAACCTAAGCCGGTCCTCTGCTTCCGTAACCCTCATGGCGGATATTGGGATGTCCCTCTCCGCCCTGAGGGCCACGGCAGCATGGCCCTCTGTGCGTCCTTTCGCTCTCCAACCGCCGGCGTCCCTTATCCTAAGGTATGCCGCCATCGCCTCCCTTTGCGCAGTGGCAATATCGTAACCAATGGGGTTTATTCGAGGTGCGATTATTGCTAGTTGAAAACTTTAGCCCTACAGGGTTACCTATATTTTAAATTTGAGCTAAATATCTCAAAAAGTTAGGAGCTATAGAGAAAAAACTAAAAAATCCTAAAATTTCAACACCCTGTAGATCATTAACGAAGCGTTTGCGGACCTATGTTAATTTTTAGTCATGAAATAAGCTAAAGAATTACTCCCTCTCTTATGTACATGATATTTAGGAACACCCTATATATTCATAATATTGGCAACAAATCATGCTTTCATATGGGAAATACAGTATACCACCTAATTCTGTTAGGTCAATACAAGATTTCCAAATAGGTCAGTGTTAAGATTTACTGTGACCTCAACCCTCGCCTGATTTGATTTAAATACATTAGGCATTTTGTTGAAAGAGTATTTACATTAAAGGTGACGTACTTATATACAGGGTGGTCATAAATTATCTTCCAATATTTTCAAAGCGTGTTGTAGGTAGGTACATTAGAAAATAACGTATATAATCTTTTTTCCGAAACTTGATAATAAGAGGATATACCCCTTTAAAAGTCATTCGATATATCTTACTTATTTGTGCAATATTAATCAAATCCAACGTCTTGAGTTAGGGATGATTTTAAGGGATGTCTATCACTATTTGTTCCTACTTTTAATTTTTACTACATTTTACTCCTACTACTTTCGTACTCTAAACCACCACAGATGTCTTTTTTTCGTTAGCAACAGTTTACCGCACGAATGACCCCAAATTCAAACTTTTAAGGATTATTCACTAATACTGTTGTAGGAAATTACTCTGCGGTCTATTTACCTCGTCCAGCATTCAGTTACACCCGCGATATTCAATAAACAGCTAAGATCATTCATCAGCAGATTTACCAGACACAGACCGGTTTCGAACTTATTAGTTCTCATCAGTATGTGCCGCGATGACCGACTAACAACTTAACTATTTGGATATTAATCTACCGACGTATTTTAAGTGTAGGTGAGACATAACATACAAAGTAACGAGCGTTCAAATAAAAACGTGGTCGAAGTTGGCTCTGACACATTGGACGTAGGGTGTAGCTTATAGCGACCAACTTAACCTCATTTCTCAACAAGCTGTATAGCAGCTGTCAGTTTTAATAACGTTAATGACTATATAACTTTATTTTAAAGAATAATCGTGATAACAATAACAAACAATTAAAGGAGCTGCGGAAAGTGTCCCCCTCCTTGTTATAACAATAAATTAAAGGAGCTGCGGAAAGTGTCCCCCTCGTTGTTCCAAACACTTTTCACACCTGTTCCTCAAAGAATTAAAGACATTTTCTAAGAAGCTCGGGGTATTGTTAATTTCACGAATCTTGTCTATAAGTCGAGCCTACAGATGGTTTAAATCAGGAATATGCAATTCAAAAGTGGTGTTTTTAAGGTAAGGCCACAAAAAGAAATCACACGGCGTAATATCACATGACCTCGGTGGAAATTCATGTTCAGCATTGAGACTTATTAGTCGCCCTCAACATATTCATCGTCTCGCCTGCCGTATGTGCCCTTGCGCCATCTTGTTGAAAGTAATAGTTTGTAATTTCGTTTTCTTCCAGCTGGTTAACAAAAGGAGCGATAATTTCTTCTCTATACCTTTGCGCAGTAAGAGTTCCATTAAAAAATATAGGCCATAAATCCTCCTTCGATTGAGAGCACACCAAACTCCAATTTTTTGAGCGTGTAGAGGGCCCTCGACAAAAAAGTTATCTGTTTTTTCAGAAGACCACATTCTCATATTCTGTGAGTTTACGTAACCACTTAAACGAAACCAGGCTTCATCAGAAAAAAAGTTGATATTATGAAGTTCACCGTAGTTGTTTAAAAACCATTCACAAAATACAGCCCGTCGCGGAAAATCAACTTCATGAAGTTCTTGCTGACAAGTTAAACGATAGGAGAACAAACGCAAATCTTTTTTTAACACTGTGTGGCAGGTACCGACTGATACTCCCACCATTTGTGATAAAACACGTACAGAAGTTCTTGGCGCATTTTCCATTATTTGTTGGACATTTTCTATTAATTCTTCAGTCCGCTTTTTAGGTCGGCCGCTTCCTTCTTTTCTTGTTACACTGCCCGTTTCACGAAAAACATTAACACAACGCTGAACTGCACTTTGAAAAATTTTGTACTCAACAACGCCGGGAAATTGATTTTGAAATTCTATGAAACATTCCTCAATAGAATACTTCCATATTCCATCAATCTTGCGTCCATTTCTAAAGTAGGACTCTATGATAAACACTTTTTGTTCTTGAGAAAACACCATTTTAAACGCTTTTTAAAACGAAAATATTCAAATTGATAGCGGCGATATTGCGCTTTGACAGATGACGTTTAAGTTCATTTGCTATACGTTACGCCCTACGTCCAAATTTTCAGAACCAACTTGACCACATTTTTATTTGAACGCTCGTTATATGTCGTCCCACCTACGGCATACCTATGAACTAATAAATTCGAAAGCGTGATACTGCTGTTGAATAATCTTAGATGTTTACTATTGCGGATGTGGGCCAATACTAGGTACGTAGGTCTATTTTGCCTAACGTCAAACAAGTTACGTTTTCACAGTACCTACAGATTAGTAGGTCACTCTCTGCCAGTTGTAGTAATACAAAGCATTGCTTTTTGGATTCTCACCCAAACTTTTAAGATGTTAAGATCTAACATACTCCTTTAAAGAAATTTATCCGAAATAAAAATATATAGCGAGATAATTTATTACTATTCTGTATACAACATACATACAGAGTGTAACTAAAATACCTCGACAAACTTTAATAACGAATTCTATGACTCAAATCAACAAAAAAAGTTATTTTGAACATGTGTGTCCGAACACTGCTTAAATTACAGTGTGTTTAAAATTAATGTGAAATTTTTGACAAGAATTACCTAGACACTGTCTAACATTTTATCATTTATCTCGAAAACTATACATTCTAGTAATAGCAGAAAAAATATATTTTAGGACAGCCTCTATTCCCTACCACAATAGTGAGTAGCATTTAAAATATCTTTGACGAAAAAAAATTCCAACCCTTGAATTACATCTCCCTATAGGGTGTTTGTAAATAAGTGCGAAATATTTTAGGGGGTGGTTGCCGAAGTTATTTTGTGAAAAATAGTTCATATAAACGTTAGCATCTACAGGAGGATAAACTGTTCATCCTATCTACAATTCGAAGGTCGAAATATGCTTCGTTTCCGAGATACAGTGTTTAAATTTTAATGTTTAATTTATTTTTATTAATTATTTCAGAGTTTTAAAGATATTGATTCGAAATTTGAAAAACGTTTTGGAGGGACAAATGTGCATTTTTTTGGGGTGATCCGAATACTTCTACTTGTACCAGTGGTGTCCGTGCGAGAATTCCACAACCTTTTTTTAATAAAACAAATTTTGAATGAAATTGAACTCTTCAATTTTTTTCGTAGAATGCATCGTTTTTTGAGAAATAAAATAAAACATATTTTATTGCGAGTTGTGTACTTTTAATTTCTATTGATACATTATCCAGTAGGTTGCTGTCAATATTTCTAAATAAAATATAACCATCAAATTTCGAGTCGATATCTATAAAACTCTTTAAAATAATTAATAAAAATAAATAAAAAATTAAAATTTAAACACTCTGTCTCGGAAACGAAGCATATTTACACCAACGTTTACATGAACTTTTTTTCACAAAATAACTTCGGCAACCGCCCTCTAAAATATTTCGCACTTGTTTACAAACACCTTGTATATGTAACAAATACATAAGTATGTGGGCAAATCAAAAATTAAAGTTGCACACAAATTTGAACGAAATCACTTTAACCTTTTTTCGTATTTTTTTTTTTTTGCTTTTTGATATATTTTATGACGGCTTGTTTCTGCTATTATTTTTTTTTAATATAATTTAATTTAATTTTAATTTCAAAAAAGACCCGACACATGAGCTTTTGTATGAACTTTTTCTTATTGATTTGTGACAAGAGTCCGCCATTAAAGCTTGACTAAATATTTTATTTACACCCTGTACAGATACCATCAGGTCACGCCTTCAAAAATTTACATTAAAAAACACAAAACACTGATCACGTAACACCATTACATCACTTGAAATTTTGTGAATGGAATTAAGAGGATTCTGGGAATTACGTTACCGTTTAGTTTTTCGTTCAAGTTTTATAATCATCACCGCACTGCGGTCACCAATAATCACGTATATTACAGACATAAATGCAAATATAGTGCAGATATATTTATAAAATATTGAAATTTATGTACCTAAATGTTTCCAAGTAATAAAAATGAAATAATAATAATAATATACAAAATTATANCAATAATATAATATAATAATAATTATATAAGTATTATTATATTAGGGCCAATTTAATTCAAGCGTACGCTTATAGGTGGCGCCCTCTACAAGCAGCGTCAAAAGCAATGACATATTTAAATTTAGCATCCTAAAAAAAAACCGTACCCCAAGTTTTATGCCAACATTTCAAATCTGTTTGGAAATTATTCCTAAAAAAATCGAAAAAAATAAAAAACTTTAACACCCTGTATATCGAAAACTAGGCATTTGTGGACCAACGTTTATGGGAAAAAAGTTTATTTTGACCTCAAAAATACGCCCCTAAACTCTAGTTCTAATTCTAATTCTAGTTCTTTTTGTAAATAAAATTTTTTATTAGGATGGCTCAAATTGCCCCATAATGAGACTGCATAATATAAACGTGAATGAAAGAAGGCAAAGTAAACAGAAATTAGAGTATTACGGCTAACTATAGGTTTTAACTGCCGAATTAAAAATATAATGCTTGGAAGCAACTTCATGAGGTATTCAACATGACTTGTCCAGTTTAAACCATCATCCAAAACTACACCCAACAGCTTTAAACAGTCATTATTATTGCTCAATTTGAGGAAATAAAAAGTTTCTGATTGTGAGTTTTATTGGCATTCACTTTGAGTTTATTACTACTTACTGCTCTGGAACTATTTTTAACCGTAAAAAATCCTTGTGTGATACAATTAAAGGGCTAGTAAATTAATTAAAATATTGTGCAAACTGTTAAAATACGACAAAATAATATAATATGCGTATATTGTCGTAAACGAAAAGATAAAATTTCAAATACAGTGTGGACCAGCCAAATGGAAAAAATTCAGAATCTCAATTATTGTGCTATCTACTTATATAGAAAATTCCGAGACACGTCAATTTTAGATTCTGAAATGATATCCTGCAACGAAAAAATTTCGTTCCTAAATTCAACCCCTTCCAAGTGGCAGTTCCAACCCCTAAATTTTTAAATGGGAAATAGGGACTTGTGATTCCTCATTCTCTATTCAAAAATACTATGGCTTTCATATTTAATGCAAAAATTAACAGAAAAAAAATAAATTCATCTATTTGACAAAATTCACTATAACAAACTAAAAAAAACTATATTTCAACGTAGGAGATGTTCAAAATGAGTTCCTTGGACGCCCTGGCAGCATCCTATTCGTAAATAAAAATGTCTTCAAACCAACTAACCGCAACCGTTATTATTTTACTCACATCAGCTGTATCACGTGGCTTAGTTTGGTATACTGTACTTTTCACATATTCCCATAGAAGGAAATCGAAGAGTGTAAGATTAGGAGAACGTGCTGGCCATTTAAGCGATTCTAGCCTCCCTATCCACCGATTTAGAAATGTTAAGTCAAAGTATTGCCGGATATTGATTCGGTAATGTGGTGATATTCCATCCTACTGGAACCATATCACATCGGCTAGAATGTGTGGGTTTGCTTGAGGAGGATATAAGACTCGTGAGCAAACAAAACATTTTTTGGTTGGATAACAACGTTATCTAACCTTTAGATACATCATTTGTTCCCAAAAATACGTTCTTCTACCAAAATTGTCCTCTTTAAACTTCCGAGTGGGGATCAGTTTATAAGGATGCCCTTTTATTTTATTTTAATAATCGAGGAATGGGAAACATTCAATGCTGTAGCTGTTTGTCGACTTGAACTGTGGATTATCTTCAAACTCAAGCATTACATCTAGTTTACTACCGTTACTTAATCCATTGGAAGTTTATTTTTTATCTACCGTGCATGTCCATTTTCGCGAAACTGCTTTTCAATTTTTCTAATTGTATCTTGGGATACAGGTGGCAAATCAGGAAATTTTTCTTGAAATCGGCAAGCAACGGCCTGTGATCGCATTCTATCTCCGTAACCAACCATCTGTATTTATGTTAATTTGTTTTTCTTTTAAATTTGTTGTTTGTTTTTCTGTTAAATAAATCATATTTAGAAATTGCAGTTAAACAATACGCAAAACACAGAACTATTTATTGCTGTCAATTAAACAGCAAGTAGCTACGGCATTTTCAGTAAAATCAGCAATGATGACGAATTTTGACAAATTTATGTTTTTCTTTAGTTGATAATTTAAAAAAAGACACAGAAATTGTTTTTGCTAGCCTGCAACAATAAAAGCTTTTGTTTTTGTTTGTTTTGTAACGAATGCGTACCTATCTCGGAATTTTTTATAAATATGCACAATAATTAAGATATTAAATTTATTCCATTTGGCTATTACACACTGTATATTGGTTTATAACTCCAAAAGGAAATATTTAATTGTTACATGAAATGGCAATGGCTAATGAACATACATATAACAAACCCATTAATAAACTGTATAATATAAGAAAATTTAAACTAAAATTTCTTATGGGTCCAAAAAGAATCATATTAATGTAGACAGCTTGATGTTTCCATTCAATTTGAATACCAATGTCATTTTCTGTATTATAA
This sequence comes from Anoplophora glabripennis, assembly GCF_000390285.2. Taxonomy (NCBI): domain Eukaryota; kingdom Metazoa; phylum Arthropoda; class Insecta; order Coleoptera; family Cerambycidae; genus Anoplophora; species Anoplophora glabripennis. Next base: position 515,918 of record NW_019416439.1, read on the forward strand.
TATATAAAAGCGTCCAAATTTTAGCTTCTAATGGTATATAACAGGAGTTTTACTAGATTATTCACTTGAAAAATATTTAATGAAAGCGAATAAAAATAATAATTAAACGTTGATTTATGTGTTTCCATAAAATCACTAGATACGTCAACTTGTAAACCGCAAACCGAAATGTACATAATTAATATTTAACTGCAAAATAACAACCTAATCATAAAAACACCATAAATAATAAACCTACAACCTACCCATTATACCATCCATCAATAGTAATATCAGTGTCTATATAAAAAACGGACAGTCATGTCGGTCAATAGTGCAACTAGAAATAAGTTCCGAATTCAAATAAAGATGACTGTAGTTCTGTGCAAACAAGTAGTATATAACCAGTCATAAAAATGTCTAAAATAGTAAAAAAAAATGGGCCATAGCCCCTGCTGGTTGCGCTACTGGTGTTGGTCTTAATCAATTTGTGCTGCTCACATTTCTCGGTATATTTAACACTATTTGAAGGTTCCATCAAATCATCACAGAGTTAATATCTTAACTTCCTTTCCTGTTTCACTGAATCACATTGTTACATAATGTTCTAGATTGCACCCAATGAATGAATCTTCGTCTTTGTCTTGTCTTGCAATTACTTCCAATTAAAAAATATTTATAGAAAATCCTAGAGAAATGTCCTTGGAAAAAATGTGATTCAGTCATTATAATTCTTTTATTATGCATCATTTGTAACTGGTTGTTTATTCAGGAACAGATTGATGAAGTAACTTTATGAAATATATATAAAAAATATACATACAGGGTGATTCAGAACTTATCAAAAAAAAAAAAATTCTGAATGTACAGGGGACCCTTACAAATACAATTTTGTAAATAAAAAATCAAAAAGGTCAGTTCGAAATTGATTTAAAAATACACTTCTGCACGGCACTGGAAACTGGTCCACTGTAAAACCTGACCTCGCACAATGCGACCGGTATGGCGGCGTGATAAAAACGGACAAAAACTTTCGCAAGGAAAGAAATATGTAAATAGAATTTTATCGCACCTATTTTATATCGGCAAATTCAACTGCTTTTGCCTTTATTAATTAATAAAATTAATTTGTGTTTTTAAATAATAAAATCATTTGACATACCCGATGTTACAACAATTGTTCAAAATTTTATCCACCAATGTGTAAACACATTTGGGTCCGTTGTACTCAGTTTCTACGAACTAACACAAATGTTGTCTTGTTTCACCATAACACAAATGCTTCACCATAAATTAAAACGATATCCATCAACTCCGAGTACACGCAAACCATTTTTGACACTAACTACCCATTTTTGACACTAACTACTAAAAACCTATTGTAAACACCACAGATAACAGGTAAATATCGCAACGACGATTGCAAAATCCGAATTCAGTATTCGGAGTCGCTGAGGCCACGTGGCGAATGACGCTAGAGACTACAGTTGTCCAGCTATGTAGTGGTTGAATGTACTATAACTTCAATATTTTTTTTCTCGGAAACTATAAGGATTTTACAAAAATTTTTTTTACGATATTGATTCCATTTCTCATGCTGCATCTATTCCCAAATTTTTTTGGATAAGTTGTGAATCACCCTGTATATTAAAATAAATATACTTCTTCACAAACTTATTAATGATCGAGTTACATCATATTCTATTTTTTGTTAATTGCGATTGCCATGCATACCAACGGACAAGAAGTGAGGTTATATTGTTTCATCTTTTTTTATTCGCGAGAAATTCATTTATACTTTTTCCAAATTTTTAGAGAGTGCAGCAGCGTCCACTACTTTGAGAAGTAATTATCTCATTACAATAAACAAAAAAATATATTTCAAAGGATCTGCCATAGCTTCTCAGAACATCAAATAACTTGTTTTGGCAATTAAGTATCCGAAATTGTTCCTAATTCCGACGCAGCTGGTTAATCTTTCTTTACTATTTTAAGATCTATATTCAATTAGTTACTATTATTCACATGCCACTTATGAAAGATCCCAGAGTCCTTACAGACCAGGGCGCATCTGTTTTGAGGTAGATGTGAGAAGGGGCAAACAATTTTTTTCTGGGTTACCTACAGTACAATTCACATAATAAAAGTGTAGATCCCTAGGTCTGTGCGAGGTCCGGAACATTTTCAAAATTGCAAAAATGTTTAAAAAACAAAAAAATACCTATTTTATATGAGTTTTTTACTAATATCTTGGAACCTATTCATTTTGGTAGAATATCGAAGAGGAAAGTTTTAGAATTGAATTTTGCATAACATACTGTTAAAACTTTAACAGTATGTTATGCAAAAGGTTAAAATGTTTAAATTTATTACCGATTTTGCAAAATAGCAATAATTGATGAAAAAAAAAGGTAAAATAATAAAGATTTTTGGATAATTTTTTTTAATTATTTTATTTGCTCCGAAGGCATTCTAATTTTGGTAAAAGAAAACTTTAGAGTATAATAAAACAACACACCAAGTTTAATTAAAATCGGTTAGACAGTTTTCGCAAAATAATTTTTTGAAAAAAATTTAAAAAAAAAATTTTCAAATAAAGCATATAGATACTTGAAATTTTTTTCACATAGAAGAGACCGCTCAACCTTTCAAATGGTTTTTGAAAAATTAAAATCGGTTGATTAGGACGGCCACAGTAAATTTTAGTTAATACTCTTTTTTTTTATTTTTAAACAATTAGATTACATTTATCAATATGCAATTTTTCAAAAAATTTTTTTTAAAAAGGAAGCGTCTTTCCAAGTACTTTAAAATTATAATTTTTGAAAAAAAAAAACTAAATTACAAATTGATAAATGTAATCTAATTGTTTAAAAATAAAAAAAATGTGTGAACTTTAAAAATTTACTGTGGCCGTCCAAATCAACCGATTTCAATTTTTCAAAAACCATTGGAAAGGTTGAGTGGTCTTTTCTATGTGAAAAAATTTTTCAAGTATCTGGATGCTTTATTTGAAGCTGTGCAACATTTTGAGAATTCGAAAAATTTTTTCAAATAATTATTTTGCGAAAACTAGAACCGATTTTAATGAAATTTGGTGTGTTATTTTATTATACTCTAAAGTTATCCAAAAAACTTGATTATTTTGCCTTTTTTCATCAATTATTGCTAATGCAACATCGGTAATAGATTTAAACATTTTTAACTTACAGTATATTGCGCAAAATTCAATTCTAAAACTTTTTTCCTCTTCGATATTCTTCCAAAATGAATAGGTTCCAAGATATAAGTAAAAAAATCGGATAAAATAGATATTTTTTTAAACATTTTTGCAATTTTGAAAATGTTCCGGTCCTCGCCCAGATCTAGGGATCTACATTTTTATTATGTGAGTTGTTCTGAAGGTATCCCAGCAAAAATTAGCTTGCCCCTCTTACATCCAAGAAGTGGGATATTTCGACAGATCCGCCCTGGTCTATTATAGGAATCATTATAAGAAAAATGTTTACCTGTTTGTAACCTTTCTGTATCAAGTCTCACCACTTTTAATATCAAATACGTTTTTAGTTAATTATTGAATTAACTTAAAGTGGAAGTAAAAATAGTACTTTAAGTCAATGTAGCCCTGTTTCTTTAATATTACTCTTCTTTGAACTCAAATGTTTCTTCTTCATTTGATGGTTTCTTTGCTAATTCAATGTATACAGTAAAGTAAAATTTCTACAAACCTTTCAACAGTTCGTCATTCGACCGTCTAATGCCTGCCACTATTTCAGCTACGTTTAAAATAGCACAAAATTTTGGAAGTTAACAAAACAAACATTTACTGCACCTTTAAATACAGTAGAGCGAAAGTTTTGGTTTTGATGCCAAATTTTAGAAGTATTTTCGCTGTACTGTTGTTCTCTCGTTAACTTCCTGTTGGTTATATGTCTAATAAAGGTTAAATATCTCAGTTAAGAATTTCTTTTTCCGGTAAAGAATGTCTCTTTTGTCAAAGCTTAAGCAGAAAATACGATAAATTTGTTTCTTCTCAGATTTGTAGTACTACTAATGTTACGTGTTTGATTCTGACAATGAACTTTAAAATAAACTTAAGCAATATAGAATCCGGATATTAAAATATAAATGACAGGTTTTCAATTTTTTTCTGAGTTGGTATAGCTAATGCCTTAAATTCGGTTGGAAATTAAAATTTAAAAAAAAACTGTCTGTCTATACAGGGTGTTAGTAAATAAGTGCGACAAATTTCAGGGGGTGATTCTACATGAGAAAATAATGGCAGTTTGCTTATAAACGTATGTTCGCAAATAATTCGTTTTCCGAGATACGGGGTGTCAAAGTTTTTCTTAAAAACTGACGATTTAATTTATTGCTCTGAAACCGGTCGAGATGTGCAAATGAAATTTGGTGGGTTTTAAGAGGTAGTTATTGCGCATTTTTTGACACGCAATTAAGAATTTTATGTTCATCATTGGCGCGCGTACGGGTAANCAGTGGCGTACCATTTTTTTCTTTAAAAAATTGAGATTATTACCCGTACGCGCGCCAATGATGAACATAAAATTCTTAATTGCGTGTCAAAAAATGCGCAATAACTACCTCTTAAAACCCACCAAATTTCATTTGCACATCTCGACCGGTTTCAGAGCAATAAATTAAATCGTCAGTTTTGAAGAAACACTTTGACACCCCGTATCTCGGAGAACGAATCATTTGCGGACATACGTTTATAAGCAAATTGCCATTATTTTCTCATGTAGAATCACGCCCTGAAATTTGTCGGACTTATTTACTAACACCCTGTAAAAATTATGTAAAGTGAATCCTCGATAACCACACATTTTATGCTTGATTTGTAAATATGTTGCAACAATTGCTAATATGAGGAAATAAGATTCCTCACGGAATAACTTCTAGTATTTTATTATTTTTAATTCTGGACTGGATTTTAATTTCATTGAGTTTACTGATATACAGGGTGTTACAAATTAGTAGCTCAAGCCATTAGCCACATGTGTATTTTTGGTTTAAAATATCAGAGCGCGAATGGAGTACCCATGTCTCCCTAATTTTTTTTTTAATAAGTACGCCTATGGTGTCAGAATACAGGATGATTCACAAATGGTAACCAAAAAGAAAACCTCGTATTCTTTGAATTTTAAGGGGAGTCTTTCCTGTTTTTTAGTTTTTATTCAGGACGCTTCGTTAAAAAGATACAGTGTTAAATTTCAAAAAATATTTTTAATTTTTTTAAATAAATTAAAAACTAGTAAGTGATATAATTTGAAATTGGGCACATGTATTTATGTAAACATTGTCCAAATTCTGAGAGGCTTTTCCTAAAATTTACATGCTCCAGTGCAGGAGATACAGGATATCGGTGGCATATTTTTCTAAATAAAATAGTCCGCCACTTCTTTACGGTAACAACCATGATGTTTTGGGATTCGTCTTTCAATTTTGTACAAATTACTACTCTCTTGTGTTTTTAACTTAAAAAATGAACTGAGAACACACTTCGATATTCGAATATAGTGCTTATTAAAATTACATAGTGGGTTGCGATAGCAACTTTGACATTATGAGCAGTTAGAAGAAAGAATAAATAATGCTTTTTATCAGAATTCAAGCAACAATTTCGAATAAATTACATTTTTGTTGCTAAAAAGATGTCGGGCCTGTGTTTGTGGAAATGGAAGTACTTTTGAGCATTTACTCAAATAAAATCATTTAAATTATTACTAATGTTATTAATTTCTTTATTCAGTTGGTTTTTTAAGTTTTACCCGAAAATCAGGCTTTTTTCAAAAAACATAAGAGTAGTAATTTGTAGAAAATTGAAAGACGAATCCGAAAATATCATGGTTGTTACCGTAAGGCAGTGGTTTACTATTTGATTTTAAAAAATATGCCACCGATACCCTGTAACTCCGCCACTGGAGCATATACATTTTAGGAAAAGACAATGTTTACATAAATACATGTACCCAATTTCAAATTATTTCACTTAAGTACTAGTTTTTAAATTATTTAAAAAAATTAAAAATATTTTTTTGAAGTTTAACACCCTGTATCTTTCTAAAGAAACGTCCTAGATAAAAACTCTATAGGAAAGACTCCCCTTAAAATTCACCAAAGAATACGAGGTTTCATTTTTGGTCACCATTTATGAATCACCCTGTATTTACACCATCCTCGGGATCCTTAACAATATCTATTGGCAACACCTTTTGATGTTTTTAAAGAGATGTGTTGCTCAAATTTTTATATTTCTAATTGGTACCATGTTTAGGAATTTAAGAACAAACAGGAAATTTTATAGACATTTACAAATAAGAATACAGTTTTCCGTATTCGTGATGCAATCGTGGGCCACATCTTATAACTAGTGTAATGTTATGTACTTTTACATAACACGACATGTTTAAAAAACAGTTATACTTAAAAAGAAAATAATTATCTTAAAAATATATTTTGGGTTTAATGAAAACAGAAAGATTATTTAATACGGAAACAAAATGATTCTGAAATGTCTGATTAAGCAAAAGTAATTTCTAATTATAAGCAATCCTTTCGACGCAAGGATTCATATATTCAATACTTTTTTTATTTTATCCGTGTTACAAAGTGTCCAATAAAACGCAACTATTTAAAAAATTCTACACGCCACACTTATACATAAATTTGGAAAAATATAGTTATTTAATTAAAAAAATACCTTACCTAAAAAATAACTGTTTTGAACCGCGTTGCACATACAACAACAATTCTAGTCACAGCAAATCTGCCTTCGATTTATGCATTGGAAAAGGTTTATTTTCAGGAGGTTATACTGCATTAATATTAATGCCATAAAAAATCTAAATTTAACACGAAATCAAAAACACTCTCGCTCTGTAACAATCAGAAAGTCAAATTCGTTTATAAAATATTAGCTCGCTTTTCGTTCAAAAATAAACACGCCGAATAAAATTAGCCGCCGAATATTCATCTCAGGATTCACACTGATTCAACACAGTACTTGGCTGACCTACCTCTTTCTGTACTCTGGCGTGCTGGTGGTGCTTGTACACCTTCAAGGTGTCCATCTGGTTCTCCATCGCGTCCTCGCGTTGTGTTGAAAGTACTAAACAAGTCGTACGGCGGTACTGGAGCACTGATACTCAACCGATTGACAGTTCTCGGCACAGGGAACTACTGACAACTACGCGCAAACTTCAACGCTGCGTGGAAATGTTGATTTGACTTAAGAGGCCGACGGCCGAAAGTTCGACCAGATTTGACAACTAAGGGCCTTTTCGACAATTAACAATATTACACAATATTTGATTCTGGACAATGTCATTACACTTTTAAACAACAAATTGTGTACGCTGCGCAAATATTGAATAAAGATTAAACCAGGAAATTTTCAATTTCATGTTGCTTTTTGAAGTGGATGGCTGTAGCTAGCGACAATACCTTGTCACTGCAACAATAAATTTTAAGGAAGAGAAGATGTATGTTCGCATTAATGTGTTGAATCAGTATATGACAATGCACTTACACGAAGCAAATAATACTTTCAACTTTAAAATGTTCATGTTCACGTAAAGTACTGCAAATAAATAACTTCAAATATCTACTAGCAGCAACTGTTTAACATTTACTAACGTACCTACTGCAAAAAGATGTGGCTAAATACAGACATGGATTCAGATTCGGGAGTTTTTTGGCTGGATCTATAATTTTTGAAGCTGCTTTGGATGATAATATGAAATCCTCGATAATAATTATGGGGGCCCGGGGGCAAAGCACCCCCCATCAAAATTTCTAGAAAAAAAATTTTTGTTCTACTATACCTCAAATTTTCCATCATTTTATTAAAATTTATTTTACGTGAAAAAGATATATTTGTTGAATATCCATAAAATAGATATTTTTTGAGATAAACCCGTTTATAGAGGAAGGTACCATTTAATTTGAGACATTTTATTTAACAGAAACACAAGTTTAATCGTAGTTGGCTTTTACATATCAGAATAAAGGACAAACAAAATTGCAATAGCAGTGTTCCAAATTATGAGAATTTGGACTTAACTAAACTAACTAACCGAAAAGTGCATGACAATCAAAATTTTATAAATAATATAATTCATAATAAATTCTCAATATTAGTTCCACCTTCTCTTATACAAATACAAGCCCGTTTAACAGAAGACTGTTGCACTCTCTATAACATTTCAGGATTTTGTCGTATTTCATTTGCACAATAAAAAATTCCTTTCTTCTAATTCTTCTGTAGTGGTTACAGGTGTGGAGAAACAAGATTTTTCAAGTGCCCCCAAAAGAAAAAGTCAAGTGGGTTCATATCTGGAGTTCGGGCAGGCCAATGAATAGGTCCACCGCGGCCTATTCAGCGATTGGGATATACCTCGTTTAAATGGTCCCTTACTGCAGCACTAAAGTGAGGCGGTGCCCCTTCGTGCATGAATATCAGTGCATTTCTGGTTTCAAGATCAACATCTTCTAACAGTTGTGGTAATTGATGCACAAGGAAATCTAGGTAACATTGACCATTCAGTCTAGGGGGTAACACAAATGGACCCAATAAGTAAGGACCAATAATTCCACTCCAAACATTAACATAAAATTGTCTTTGGTGCCTAGTTTCAATAATAGCGTGTGGGTTCTCATCAGACCAATAATGTAAATTATGGGAGTTAATAACTCCATTCCTCCCAAAACTTGCTTCGTCAGTATACAGAATTAATCTCGTAAACATAGGATTTTGCTCATGTCTCTGAAGAAACCATTGAGAAAACTGTACTCTTGCACGAAAATCATCAGGATTAAGAGCATGCACTTTTTGGATATGGTAAGGGTGAAGAAGCTGTTCTCTAAGGATTCTTGCAACAGTGGTCTTTGGAACATTGGTAAAAGAAGATAATGACCTAATGCTAACTGTTGGATGAGCAGCAACTTCGTCCAGTATATTTTCCTCTACTTCAACTGTACGTGCTGTTCGCGGGGCACCCCTGTTTGCAGTAACAGGAGCAAACTGACCTAAAGACATTAAAATTTATTTAATATCCATTTTGTTTAATAATAGTAATCGTATTTTACCAGTTTCTCTTAATCTTTGATCAATACGTTCGAAAGTTTTGCGATCCGGAATCCTTCTATTAGGATAAGAATGCTGATAAAATCTTCTTGCTGCCGAAGCATTACAAAGAGCCCGCCCGTACATTAAATGCATATCAGCATATTCTTCATTGGAATACTCCATATTTTATAACAAATTATGAGTTATGAGATGAGTCTTAGATTTAAAACTACGTATTTGACAAGTTTGACAATTTAATTGCCTTTGGCATACTCTGACATGTCAAAGCCAACCACGATTAAATCTGTGTTTCAATTAAATAAAATGTCTCAAATTAAATGGTACCTTCCTCTTTAAACGGGTTTATCTCAAAAAATATCTATTTTATGGATATTCAACAAGTATACCTTTTTTACGTAAAATACCATAAATTTTTATAAAATGATGGAAAATTTGGGGTATAGTGGAACAAAAATTTTTTTTCTAGAAATTTTGGTGGGGGGTGCTTTGCCCCCGGGCCCCCATAATTATTATCGAGGATTTCATATTATCATCCAAAGCAGCTTCAAAAATTATAGATCCAGCCAAAAAATTTTCAAAATTTATTGAAAAATACAAAAGTTGCAGCAAAAAAAACATTTTTAATTCTCAACTTCAAGAGCTAATAACTCTACAGGGTGAGCCCGGAGGAAAACAATTTATATGAACTTGTGACATTATTTTCTCATTATCTATCCATATCCGAGAGATTGCCCACCATTTCCAGGACACCCTGTATGTGTACCTATGATTCATCTAAGTACATCTCAATATCAATTTCAAAATGTAACAGCCATATTTGCGAGCTCTAAGTTTTTTCATTCAGAAGAATAAAAAAAATCGTAGCCTCTGAGTTTTTCCGCTTTTACGATATACAGGGTTGATTCACAACTTATCCAAAAAAATTCGGAATAGATGCGGCATGAAAAATATCGTAAAAAGAATTTGTAAAATCTTTATGGTTTCCGACAAAAAAATTATTGGAGTTGTAGTACTTTCCACCACTGCATCGCTGGACAACTGTAGTCTCTAGAGCCATTTGCGTTGTGCGCTTTACGCATTACGCGTGGAGAGCCACGTGGCCCCAGAGACTCCGAATACTGAAATCCGATTTTACAATTAGTATTAACATCACTGCGATAGTATTTACAATAGTTTTTTAGTAGTGAGTGTCAAAAATGGCTTACGTGTATAGCAAGTCGGAGTTGATGGATACTGTTTTAATTTATGGTGAAGCAAGACAACATTTGCGTTGTAGTTCGTAGAAACTGTGTAACACGGGTTCAAATGTGTTTACACGTCAGGGGATAAATTTTTGAACAGTTGTGGTTAACATCAGATATTATTTTATTATGTAAAACCACAAATTAATTTCATTAATTGATAATAACAAAAGCGGTGGAATTTGTTGATATAAAATAGGTGTTATGAAATTCTATTTATTTCTTTCCTTGCGAAAGTTTTTGTCCGTTTTTTACTACACTTCGCCTTGTGTAAGGTCAGGTTTTACAGTGGATCAGTTTCCAGTGCCGTGCAGAAGTGTATTTTTAAATCATTTTCGAACTGCCCTTTTTTATTTTTACAAAATTGTATTTGTACTCAAATTGATATCATGGAAATAGAAGCATTGAACCACCACTTCATCTTAGAAGTGAAATGTTCTATTAAAACAGACATCCAGGAATAATAAATTACTCAACAAAATTCATAACCTATCTATACTAGAACTTACGAACAGATATTGGCACCATAAGAAATTACCTCATTTAGTAGAGACCTGTGGATTTTTCAGTTCAAAGAAGAAATATATAAATCGACCAATATTCCCTGTTTTGGTATTAACTACCAAATGTACGAGAGCATACCGAAAATAACATTCATGGATTTACAAGATAACGAAAATATAAACAACATTACATTGCAGAGGCACCTAGTTACTAGATGGCAACATCAGTAACACATATTTACAGATGGTTCGGTAATAAACCACGAAACAGCTTGTGCAGTTTATCATGACAACGATAAAGTTTCCATGCAGTTTAGACTACCATCAAAAGCCAGCATATATACAGCGGAACTTGTAGCTATCAAAGAGGCAATCAAATATTGTGAAAAATATGAACTCAATCGCTATTCATCATCATCATCAACATCATATTCACGGACAGTAAAAGCGTCACTCTAGCGATCCAAAACGTCAACCCATCAACAAAAACCTCCCATCTAATCATTGATATCATTAAGATGTACAACGAGTTACGATCACTAAATAAAAACCTGGAAATAGTTTGGATAAAAAGTCACGCAGGAATCACGCAAAATGTATATGTAGAACACATACAATATAGCTTATCGCCACAGACTGCTTGTTAAATGATGGAAATTGGCAGCCTAAAATGGATGCAGGGTCTTCTTAGCCGGCTTCCAGCTATAAAATTTAGCGTGGTAACTCTTCTACTTGGTAATAGGCGGCAGTTCTAGCGGTGGCTTTGTTGCCAAATGATAACTGCCAAATAAATTCGATGTATTTAATTATGTAATTAAAGAGATATGGAACTTATTGGAAATCACATTTGCGATAAATGTTAAATAAAATAAATTAAGTTAGAATAAAACTATGAATTTACCTAATTAATTATTTATTTTATATCACCTTAGAATGGGAGAATTCAAAAAACTTGAAATTAATGTTTTTAGATTTGTGCGTCGACTCCCAGTTTAGTACGATAAAAACACCTATATTTAAAAAAAATTGTATTATACAGGTTGTGTATCCTTAGATGGGTACTGCTCTCTTATTGTTGATTTCTTTAATTAGGTAAAATAATTATTGACACAAGTGTTGCATATCATGGATGCCATTGGCAGTGCTCATATTTGTGACACAAGGTGTTCAAAAAAATTAACACAATGTAAAATGGCTGGGACCTTAAGGAGTAGTTGAATACGGAATTTATTTAAAAAATAAGCAACAAATCATCAATCAGTGATCCCTTACAGAGATAAGATGATGCGTTCGCTACTGCTGTTGCAAACTTTGACAAACTTTTTTATTTTTCGACATACGGACTTCGGACCTTTTCCATGCAACGCAGAACGGACAATCAGAACCAGAGATGTGGGGAGATTTTTTTAATTATTTTTTCGATTCAACGCGCCGTTTCCGAGTTATAAACACTTTCTTATCTATGATGTCACACACCGTTGGTCCCGTTTTTTTTTTTTTTCGACATGTTGTCTTCTGACGTTTTTCACTCGATCACCAATCAGAACCATGGGAGATTTTTTGATACTTTGAGTCACTTCCGAGGTACAAGCAAGTACTGTTCTTTGTTTCATTCATATATTGTGACACCCCGCTCTGCGTCACCCACAGAGTGCTCTACTCAGGACCAAGGGGAGATTTGTTTATATTTCCAGCCATTTCCGAGTTACGAGCAAAAACCGTTTTTGTTGTGACCTCATAGCTCAATAACCAAGGCTAAAAAGGCCACACGTTCCCTCCCTATATAGGTGTCCTGAAAATGCTGGGGAAGTTCCAGAAACTCCTGAAGATAGCAGTGAGAGAGAGAAACAGAGAGAGAAATGCCCTCTATGAGGACAAAGCCTCTTTATCTCTATCACACACTATTACTCTATCTCTCTCGCACACAATCAGACAAAAACGACAGAAACGAACCTTCCTTTAAAAATACATGGGATTTATATTTCAAATAAAACATAATTAAACTGTATTATTCAAATAACAATAATGTGCAAAAGTTCTTCAGGAATATCGGCAAATTTATTTTGGAGGATGAATCCTGTCAATGAACACTAAAAAATATTATTACACACCTTAGGTGGCCAGAAAACAGCCCCGATCTCAGTCCTTTACACATATTTTTATTAGCGGTCTGTGGCTATAGCTATTTTGTTGCTTTTAATCGAAGATCCCATCCCTGAATTTAAAATTCTAAGCTCGATTATCAAAAAAATCATTATGGAAAAATTAAAGAACAACTGGAATAAATACTATCTTGACTACGCTGCAGGAGAGGGTTACAATAGACTACAGCCTGGAATAAGGAGAAAAACATGGTTCGCAACGGAACTCTTTCATTCGAACAATTTGTCGTATAAGAAGTTCCCACTGTTTATGCGGGGAATACAAATATAAAATGAAACTTAAAGATAATCCTTATTGCGACTGTGGAGAAATACGCCATTATTCTATGGCTAGAAATTGGCCTCAATGATTTGGGATCGAGGGGGATTATCCCTCTTTATCCTGCCTCATCTCGTGTAGGCCTGGACAGCCTTCGTAGGTGGGCCCCATCCGTCGTCTACCCCGACCGCAAATGCGGCCGGTGTAGGCGCTTTGTGGGACCTCCTTTTGTCCTGGCTGGGCCCCGCCGGCTAGGGCCCTTTCTTCTGGCGCTCTTCTTGCTTCGCCGGCTCGTCTGTGTAAACCCCGGGGGTAGTGTCATGTTTATGTGTGGTATGGTTGGGTAGGGTNATTTATTAATAATAATAATAATAATAATAATAATAATAATAAAATAATTAAAATAGAAATTTTAAAAGGAAAACAATAATAACAATAAATATAAATAGGTACAGAGTTACAGCAGTAGATAAAATAAAATGAATAAATTAAAAAAAAAACATAAAATAAAATTATAGGGAATCATAGTAGTAATAAGTATAATCACCTTTTTCTGTTCCTGTAAGATGGATATATGTATTAATCATTGTCAGACAAGATAGAAAATATAAATTATCGAGCATGTGGTATTTTGTAAAGTTTAGCTCTTTGTGTTCCATTTCTATACTATTTTAATTAAGAATCCGTTTTTTCCTTATTACTTTACATAGGCATAATATAAAAATTCAGTTAAGTAAATGAATTAATAAGCAGAACATGACAAAGACTGGCTATTTGATGATGAACCAGTGCCATTTCAAAATACTCACACACACACACACAATTGTATAGCGAAAAATACTCCCCATTATTAGTGCCCAATGAGCTATGCCAAAACTAATCGAAAACTATTATCTGTTATGCCAAGACGTAAAACTGACGATTTTTAATGTGATACCAAAAAAATTCAGATTAAAACTCAAAACGTTAATATTTTTTGTATTAAAGCATTTAGGCCTAATTGACATTTTAATTTCTGGTATTTCTAGAGCCGAAATTTTCCACTATTAATTAATTACTATGTATAAAAAATAAATTATCTAAAATTATACGAAGAAATTGCGTTGGGCTTTGGCATTGGCAGCATTTTTTTTCAAATTCGGTTTTTCCACACTCTCTAGCTCTGAAAAGTTTTTAGTTTATTTTTGTAATGTACCTATTAGAAAGTATTAAATTACATATTGAAAATAAATTTTTTTTCAGTTGAATTCAATCGGATAGAGAGAGACTTCTCTCTATCCCCTTCCGCACTTTTCCTTATTGGTGTAAGGAAGTTCCGTCCCTGTTGCTTCAACATTTCATACGCTCGACGCTCGAACCTCGGCCTATTAACTTTAAAAAACAATGCCAGAGAATTCGCAACGAAAGTTCAAAGGCAGCACGAAACCTTGACTTGCTTCCAGATGGAGAAAAACCTGAATATTTACGACAAAATAAATAGCGTATGAAAGTATATTAATAGGTGGGCATGGATGGACATTGGCATCCGTTCTCATTGCAAAAACTTTTTCACGTTCATGCCATACTATCTCAGAACAGTGTGTAATTAACAGATGCTAATCAATGCACGATTTTCAGAATTATCATGTAACTTAGCTTAATAGTATTTTGAATATTAAATTTATTTAAATGATCAAATCATTTACTAAGCGGATATGATAAAATTACTATGTACTGTTACTGTTAAATATACTGTAATATTATATGGCTTAAAAACTACATTTTGGGTTTCGAATACAAATAGTAGCTAATAACTGTTAAGTCACATGACAGACTAAGGTTTAGATCTGAGTTTATTTTAAAATCCACATACAAACATTACAACACAGCTCTGAGGGTATGAGAGGATAAAGATGGGTATGTACACTGTACAGTCATAATTATACAGGGTGATTCAGGCATAATGTCATTAATTTTAGCCACGGAAGGTTTAATAGACAGAAAGTTGAAAAAAAAATGTATACTTAACCTTTTAGAAAATAAGCGAATTACCTCTTAACTCGTTAATTGGGTGCCCTACTTCCCATCAGGGAACGCGCCAGCGGACTACACAGCGTTCGAACGTTAAAGCGAAACAGCTGATTTCCCAAGTAGTTTTGAATTTTGCAATTGGTTTCAAAATCAAAGTGCAGCGGATCCTAACTATATTAACAAAGTGCTATGGAGGATGAGTAAGTGTTTTTTAGCCGTACTGTCATTTTAAATAGGTAGGTAGAAGGATCCACACCAAAAGCATTAATTAAGTCACGTATACGTACTACAAACTGAATAATTAATTGAACATAATACTAAAAACTCATATTCAATGATAGGTAGTGAAAATGTTAACAATATTAAAAATACTAAATTGTAATAACCTAAAACAATTTTTAACCCTATACATTTGTTTTTATTAAGAAATAAATAATACTTGATATTTAAAATGTAAAAAAAATATCTTATTCATTCATTTGTTTAGGTAAAAGGCTCTGTTTATTCGTTGTCGTTCACTATGGATTAAAAACGCATTAAAAGCTAGGGTGATGACCGAACATTACGGTAGGTCAAGATTCACTCTTTGTTTTGGTTTGTTTAGCAGCGGTCCGAAAAATATTGATTTGAAATTTTTTTCCAGCGTAAATATGCATATTTTTTTTTAATCACGTATTCGTATTCTACTCATTTCTCCGTATCTTCCCTTAAAATTAATGACATTATGACATAATCACCGTGTACATTTTTTTAATAAGTAGTACCTACAATGAATAAGTAAAATCTGATTCATGTTATGCTTAATTTGCATAATCTGTCACATTTTGCCTCCAAATTTCAGTTATTTTATATACTCGTTGATAGTTGATAAAGCTCCGGGATGACATGGACTAAAGTGGAGTTTTGCAAATTGCAAATTGTGGATGGCGCTTGAATTATACAAATTTTTCTTTCACAGGAACTTTGGAAACATTAAATTTTAAGCAAATTGTGACCCACAGATAAATTTAAAAAATACAGTACATATTTCTTTATATATCAATTTCAATGTATTCGATATATTAAAAAACATACAAGGTAAAAATATGTTTTTTTCCTTATTTTGAATGTACATATTGTCAATCGTCTTTTACCCAGAAGAAAACTTATATGTATATGTATATAAATGGTACAGTGAAGAGTGAAGAGATATTGTTTCTAATTTGATTATGTTGGACAAAATATTGGGCATATAAATAAAATATTTTTTATCAAGTCAAAGTCTAGTGAACTATGTATATTGTACGTCCAGCGTTTTTATTAAAGTGAATAATATGATTGAGCACAAAAATAAAGGTAAATTGTTAATTTGTAAATGTTATGCTGAAATCTTCCGTAAGTATTTTAAGCTAAGTTTTTTTTTAAACAATTGTCTAATCTTTAATCTAATATTATTTACAATTTGGATTGTGATGATTTTACGATTGCAGTATTTAAAGCATTTGAAATGCGAATTGATACAAGAGTTCCCTCCGTCTGTTGAACAACGCATCGTCAGACGCTTCAGGTTCAGAGAGACTAGCCTTTTCAAAACCCGTGACCCATAACAGACACAAAGAATTTTTTGAACTGCAACATGAAAAGCCAAAGCCTTTAATGATAATCATAGATATGCCACTTTACAAAACAATATTGCATACTACATTCAGCCAAGCAAAAAACTTGCCTAACCAATATGAAATGTCGTAGAACCTGACAGAAATATGAGCAAAATCACAAACATGTACAGGGTCGGAAAGTCCCCATGGTTCATCGGCCGTTACGTGAGAGCGATAAAGTTAGTCATAGAAATCCGTGCGATAGAGAAAGATGGCTATAATGAAGGCGTCTAATAGTCACCGCCCATTTCGCCTTTCCACAAATAAGGAGGGGATCTTATTTGCGGAATAGAACTGAAAGTCTTCAAATGGCTGATAACATCTTCCCCCCCCTCCCTCTTATTATTCGCAGCATCTGTCCTGTAACTCTCACTCAAGCAATGTCTGTAAGATTTTGGTAATCCTAAGAAGTTCAAATTAATCTAGAGAATTTTTTCCAAGGAATTATAAATATAAATAAATATGAGTGTCCAAAATTATTAAGTATACGAAAAAAATTCAAAGAAATACAGTGTGTCCAAGATAAGGATGGGATAGCATTAGGATCTAGGAAACGGTAAGAGATACGGGGTGGTCAAATTAGAAAAAAGTTGTGTTTTTTTACACCTAACAATATGCCGTTTAGAAAGTTTTAAAATTTCCGGGTAGTTCCGGAAATATCCGAAAAAACCCGAAATTTTGCAAAATCGTTTTATTTTTTTCTGGCTTTATTTGAAAACGAATTTCAAAATAAATTACATATTTACAGTGCCACTTTTTTCGCCTTATCCAATGGCGTTAACATTTTTGCAATCCGACGTTTTGTCTTCAATACAGCACAAAATATCCAACAATTGTTTTTACTACCATAAGCAATACTAATTAGAAATAATAAAACATTTCATAACTTGGTATTATTTTTTTATTAGTTACAACTTTTTTAAACTATTGATTTAAAAAAATTGTTGGATATTTTGTGCTGTATTGACATCTTTGCTATTATGACTTCCTCCAATAGATAATCTGAAAGCGTTCAGAGCCATACTCAGGAAAAATTTTAAAAGATAGCTAAAAATAAGCTAAAATCCTTCTTAAGCGATTACAATAGTAATATCATCTAATTCAGAAGCAAAAATGACTAGATTTTGCCATAAAAATAACAGCGACGTATTTAGAAAAAATTACCTGATGATGGCCCCTTGAAGACAGAACGTCGGATTGTAAAAATGTTGACACCATTGGATAAAACGAAAAAAATGGCAGTGTAAATATGCAATTTATTTTAAAAGTCAGATAAAATAAAACGATTTTGCAAAATTTCGGGTTTTTCCGGATATCCCCGGATCTGCCCGAAATTTTAAAACTCTCTAAACATCATATTGTTAGGTATAAAAAAACACAACTTTTTTCTAATTTGAGCCACCCCGTATCTCTTACCGTTTCCTATATCCTACTGCTATCCCATCGTTATCTTGGACACACTGTATAACTCACGCCATAGTTTTAAAAAGGTTGTATAACTAATGTATTAATTACTGTCTTACACACAACATAGTAAATAAAAATTTGAATTGCCCACGGACCAAGCTATTTTCATGCCACAAAGAAAAGTTTTTAAAAAGTTGCACAAACCTTCTTTCCCCCAAATTTTTGCCAAAAATAGATTAAAGGAAGTTAGGTGAACCTAGAAGAATTTTTTCAAAATTTTGAACACGATTTTTATGATCTACAAAAATTTCCAAGCAAAAAATCTCAAGTATGGTGTCCAAAATTGACTATATTTTCAGCATTTCAATGAATATTGATTTTTGGACATGCTGAAAACATTGGTAGTGACAATTTATCTTACAGTCCTATAGTTTAACAACAACTATAAAAAGCAGAACTTCTACTCCGTGGTATACAGGCTCTTTACAAATTTGGAGGAAAGATTTAAAGAATAAATACGTAAATCGAGGTGCGAAAAATTGACAGAAATATGTTTTGCAAACAATAATTTGTTTTGTAATACGTATTGACTTACCACATTAATATGATATACCACCGATAATTCTACCTCATTTATAAATGTTGGTGTCTATTTGAAAATCGCTGTACATAGCAGGATAAAGAGGGATAATCCCCCTCGATCCCAAATCATTGTGGCCAATTTCTAGCCATGGAATAATGGCGCGCGCTGTACATAAAGATGTGCAGCTAAATTGCAGTTTTCATCAGGATTTCCGTACCCATTAATTCATTGTTACTGTATTAATGAGCTATTTTGGTATGTTTATTCGCACATATTGATACACACACAAGAACACTATATTTTCACCAAACAAAAAGTTAAAAGTAAGTCTATAAAAATTAATTACTTTTTACTCTCCTTCACTAGAATTGTTGTATTATTTAGGTTCATTAATGGTTTGTATCTGCTCTATGTGTCGCACCTACCGAATTTTCTAGATCGTTATTTTTTAAGTGACATCTGTATTCTTTTTACTTCGTTCTAACATGCCTTCCTGTTTGCTAACCTTGTCGCGAGTACATGCATGAGATGCTATATACACCAGTTAGTTTTGAAAATCAGGGATAATTAAGAGGTTCTTACCGGTTCGAGTTTTTTCTCCTGACTTCAATCGTCTCAAAACCTTAGTGTTCAGTGAACAACACCAACGTTAGCAATGAAAGTGATACTATGTATGCCACCCTAAGAGATTTATCTAAAAGAGGTGGCTCTGACAACTATGCTTCGCTTCAAGAACGTTGATGTCAAACCAAATGTAGGATGTGGAGAAGTCAGATGTCGCCTATGAAATGAGGCCGTCAGGAAGATGCCTCTTCTGCAGGTAGACACTGACAGCATTTCTCCTCAGTTTGTATTTGATTTCTCTTTCTCATCAAAAATGAGGAAGAGACCGACACTGAGGGTGTAATTAACATCTTCACTGACGGATTAAAAAAAGAAAAGAAGGCACAGGATGCGGGATCTATTTTAGATCCCTACACATCCGATATCAGTGGACTATGGACCGCCACCGTAATACAAGCGAAATTGGCAGGTATAACCATAGCTGCCAAAGAAATTGCCCGTAGGCAGATAACGGGTAAAAGAATCGGAATCTACAAAGACAGTAGACAATCAGTACTGATCTTGCATAGTCGAGAGATGTCCAGATCGGTATGGGAATGCCATCAAGCACTGGTGGTGGCTTCAGCTACCAATAGCGTATCGGTATGCTGGGTTAAGGGACATAACCGGTGCAATGGTAATACAGGGTGTCCCGAAATTCATGCAACAAAATTTGGTCACAGATTCTTTGGACAAATTTAGGGGACCCGTATTTTTTATTTTTGCCAAGTGGCCCCCTCTTTCGGAGTTACAGCCCCCTGAAGTCTCCCCCTAAGAATAATCTTTTTTTTATATCTCAGAACCCTGTTGTACGAGAATCACTAAATTTGGTACACAGGGATTTTATGACATGTGGAATCTGATGGTACAACGTTTTTTGGCAGGGAACCCCATTAAGACAATTTTTCGTGGGCCCCCTTGTCTTTGGAGCCAAAAAAATTTGGTCGCATAATAAAATTTCTTAAAAATTATCAGTCCACTAGAAAGCCATTAAATTTAGAAACTTTTTGTATCTTTATACTTTTTTCATAAAACGCAATGTTTTCGAGAAAAATGTCAAAATGTGATCGAATGCATATCTTCATTCCCCATTTTCCTCAAAAACATTGCGTTTTACGAAACAAATTTCAAGGGACAAAAAAGTTTCTAAATTCAATGGCTAACTAATAATTAAAAAAAAAACAAATTTGCGCCCAAATTGTTCTGGTTCCAAAGACAAGGGGGCCCACGAAAAAGTGTCTTAAGCGGGTTTCTCGCAAAAAGGCGTAGCACTATGAGATTCGACATGTCATAAAACCCCTGTGTACAAAATTTAGTGATTCTCGTACAACATGGTTTTGAGATATAAAAAATACTTCTTAGGGGCAAATTTCAGGCTGTAACTCCGAAAGTGGAGGCCAGTTGGCAAAAAGAAAAAATACGGGTCCCCTAAATTTGTCTTGAGAATCTATGACCAAATTTTGTTGCATGAATTTCGGGACACCCTGTATAAGGAATCTGACAAGTTAGCTAGGAAGGCATCGGGTCGTATTATATACGGACCCGGCCCCTCCAGTGTGCTTTCGTTATCAGCACTTTTTGAAATGATTATTAATGAGAACACCCACAGAAAGTTCAGAACACGGTGGGATGAAATAAACAGCTGTCAATTTGCTAATGAGTTCTTAGGATACCCCAGCAAAGCTACAGCCAAAAAATACCTGGCAATGTCCAGAGTAAGCCTTCGTCTCATGACGGGAATTCAGACCGGACACTGCTGGCTAAGGAAACACCTCTACAATATGAGGAAGGGTGAAACACCCCTCTGTAGAGACTGTGAGCAGGAAGACGAACAGGTTTCCATGTACTCTGTGAATGCACTGATGTCTCGTCAACGAAAGAATTTGTGTTAAGAGAACGATGGCCTTCTATGGCCATCGTTCTCGTAAATTCATCGTCGTTCATCGGAGAGATCCCCCTGAGCAACGCCATCGACTTTTTCTCCTTGATAGTACACTGAGTTGGAGGATAACTCAGTAATTTGGAAGGTAAATTAATCCAGAATCCAGAGTGGTACTTGATTGGAAAAACTTTCAAATTAATGATTTTATTGCAGCATAACCCGGGATGTGTGCGAGTGTAGAACCATTGTGTGTGGGAACATGGATCACATATATCAGGGTCCTGCAACTACATAGCTGCGGAATGGCAGTTTTTAGTACCCACTTCTAGTTCTGATGATGGTCATTAAGAAAGAACTGTCAGTTTATCGAGTCCAATCATCTCTCAAAATCGTCTCTTCTACTTTTTGCTAAGTGATAATATTAATATCAGATATGATTCAATTTCAAGTCTTCCAAGTGTCAAACTAATTAGAGCGGATATATGTATATTTCTTTCTAACTAGGTTTATATGATAAAATCCAATATCCTATTTATTTTTAAAAATAGTAGAATCGTTTCGTCGTTTCCCTTTTTTGTATTTCTTTAACAATTTCCTTAAAATACTAATATATTTTCTATTTTTCTGAAATTTCGAATTAACGTATTGAATTAAGTAGCTTGTAGAAGTTTGCACATTAAACAATTTTTGTAGCAACTGTAGAAACAAATACTTAATAGATTCTATGATTCCTATAAACATAAAATGTTAGCTTACAAATCGTTAATAGAAAGGGATATTTCATTGATATTTCATTGTGATTAAATCGAATGTATTGTTGTCTTACAATTAAAGGAATAACTATTATTAATATTAAAGGATGATGTACTGTAAACTCGGCAACATAATATCAATTAGCATTGTATGTAAATCTAATGAAACTTCCTAACTCTGATTGTGAGACTTCCACTAACGTAATCATTTTCTATATTATTTTGAAACATAAACAAAGAATAATTATAGGTACTATTAATTAACTTTACCTTATAAGTATTTTATGTTTAAAAAGACATTTTATACATAATTTATGAAAACGAACTGATTTCTTATAATCAAAAATTAAATTAAACTAGATTAAGGTAGGTGTTAGAATGAGATGCTATTTATTAACTTTATTCTACACGTATTTTATGTGTATAAAGTTAATTTATATACAATTTATGGAAACGACTTCGGTGTTAGAAAGAGATTATTATAAGTTGCCGGCAACTAAGTCTTTGCATAAAGCTTTCATACAACTAAGTAAGCCGAGTAGTATTTATAATAAAGATACACAGGGTATTATATAAAAAAGATGTATTTATATCTTCGAAATGTAACAATCAGGGCCTTATAATATATTATAAGTGCAAGAATACAGGGGCAAAATGTTACCTGTCTGTCCCCGTAAGTAGGTATGGTGTAAGTGTTAATTGTATATGTTTGGAATTGGAAACCAGTTTATTAACTCTCAGCGAACATACTTAAAATTGCATTAGAATTATACAGCAGACTCTAATCGGATTCACATGATCCATAAATAATTAAACAATGATTCTGGTCGAAGTTAAACCGGTGTCTTTAACGATCTAATGACTAAACATTTCCAAGGCGAACTTACCCAATGGAATCCAATGTCAAATATACAGGATGTCTGCCAAAGATTAGGCAAAATTGCATGAATTCAAATAAAAATTGCGATATTTAGAATCTGCACTTTACTGCAAAAAATGTTGCTTCATTTTCAGGAAAAACTAATATTTTATTCAAGATTATAAATGGCGTCACAATTAGCTTTCTGGGTTTTAGTTTAGAAAAAAATGCTAAATATGTTGTTGCTATCAACTTTTTTAAAAGCGTGACAATTAAATTTGAATGGAACACTCACAATCAGTGTCTGCCTTTAATAAGAGAGATATAGCCATTACAACATAGATATATACCACATATGCCGCACTCGCCCCATCTCTGGGTTATTAAATAAGGAGTAGTTATGTCATTAACAGAAAATTCATATTGTTACTGTTATTAACCATTATTGGTAGCTCTTGTATTTGATTTTTAACTGAACAAAATATTCCAGGTATTGAATTAAATACTTTTTTTTTCAACAAATTGTTTTTGATTCCATGGCATCCTAGATGCCACCATAAACTTTGAATTTGCATTTTTGAAAGTTTATCGGCACGTGGAAAAATAACAAATAAATATTTTTTCTTCAAATTTAATTCTCAACTATTTTTGGAGGCGTAGAAATTCAGTGGTATTTTTCGACTAAATGAAAACAAAAACAAATTTATCTGAAAAAGCATCTGTATAAAAAGTTATATATCAAATAAGGGAAGGGACTGACTTTGGCTTAATTAAAATTAGAAAATTGTAGTCTCGTTAAGAAGAGAATTTTTACTTTATCTGATTTTTATTCCCAAGAAATTTGGAATAAATTCAATGCAAGGAGTTAAAAATAATTTAGTAAATCAAGTTTTGACCACATCTTTTCCAAAAAACATTGCATTGTTTTGTAATTTGGTACAAATAAGTTTTTACAATGCTGGATACATTAGAGTTGAGAGTTTTCGACTACCTTGTAGAGGGCGCTAGCTATTTAGAATATATGTAATGTGTATATAGGGTGTCCGGAAAGGTCAAGTCAAAAATGAAGGGGTGTACAGGGGAGCTCCAAATAGTTGTAGTACTTCATAAAAAATGTTTCCTTCGGGCTTCGTTGTGGAAGTATTCGCCTTCAAACAAAGAAGTTTGAAAAAAAAATTCCAATTATAACTTCTAAGTCGTTACCATGACAACAATGAAGATAATGTTCATTTCCAAGTCTAAACCGATATTCAATATGCCTGGATTATACATGAGCAGACGAAATTATCCATTTAAATTTATACATCTTTGACAGCGTTGCCATATTTGGCATTTTTCTTTCATAGTCTCACTTTGCTAAAAAAGCTATACCATTATCAGTCGATATCTTGTACCGTTTTTGAGAAAATCGAATTTTATTAACAACATACATGTATTGTATCAAAAATGCGATATTAACTTTTACAAGTATGTATAATTAGCAGTTAGATTTTTCTCATAAATAATTTTGACACCATTTGTTGAATCACTATCATGGAGGATTTTAGCTATGAAGAATTTGCAGATATTCATCTAATGTACGAACTTGCATAATGTAATGCTTGTTAAACTGTTCGGATTTACGCCAACCGCTTTCCAAGTAGAATTTGCATATTTGAAGTGACGAAAACCCCCATGCTATTATTCAGACAAAATACTAACAAAAATGTATCATTAATGTATGGATGGGAATAATTGGAAACTACCTAGTGGGACCACATATCATTGATCCTTAACCCGTTATTGGAAGACGTCCCCTTAAATATTTGAAATAACATGTGGCTTATGCCTGATGGTGCACCACACCATTTTAACAGGGCAGTAAGGGCTTATTTAAATACCACATTTCCCGATAGATGGTAGTCCTTTTCCGTGGTTGCTTCGGTCTCCCGATCTTAATTGTCTCGATTTTCTTCTTTGGGGCCATCTTAAAGGTCTTGTTTATCAAACTTCTATAAATATTAGGGAAGAATTATTAACCGATCATTAGAAATCATCACCACATATATGTATTTTGAGTACAGCAGAGGTGTTTGAGCAATTTCAAGAAATGCATTGAAGTTCAAGGTGCACCTATTGTATATCTTACTTAACAGTTCTTTTTTTTCTTTTAATTCTATGGAAACCAAGATTTTTACAAAAATGTATGTCGCTAATAAAATTCGATTTTCGGTACAAGATATCAACTGATATATTGTATACCTTTTTTTTAACAAAGTAAGAGAGGAATCGAACTATGAAAAAAAAATGTCAAAGGTAACACTGTCAAAGGTGTATAAATTTAAATGGATATCCGATTAAACTTGAAAGAGAACATTACCATGATTTACTTTAATTGCCCAAATTTCGTGGTTGTCATGGTAAGGACTTAGAACTTATACTTGGAATTTGTTTTTCAAACTTCTTTCTTTGAAGGTGAATCACTCCACAACGAAGCCCGACAGGAAATTTTTTTTATGAAGTACTACAACCGTTTTGAGCTCTCCTATACACCCCTTCATTTTTAACATGACCATTCCGGACACTCTGTATATTACCATATATACACTACTGGAAAAAATTAGAGGAATAAAAAATGTTCATGAATTTTACTGATTTTTGAAATGGTCGTATCGAGATAAACAAAAATACGTTTTAAAGCTCTAAGTTTCTAGTTTCAAGGGGTTTAGACAATTTTTTTGCGCTACGGTTACCTATCGCGCAATAAAAAAAAATTCCAAATTTTTTTTTTTTTTAGGACTGTCCATGGACTCAGGAAAATTTTTTCAAACTCAATCAATACATAGGAGAGGTCAGTTAGTCAGAGCAAGTTATCCTTTTCACATATTTTAAAATATGAAACGCTTCAAATAGAATGACATCGTGAAAGTTAACATTAGTCTTTGGCCTCCAATATTTTTTTACAACTCCCCTTGCGGTACAAATTTTCCTGTATTCTTTGTACTTCTAATTATGTAATGTAAATTAATTTTTTGCGCTTATCTATATAATAATAAATAGTTAATGAGATCCCTTTTTTGTGCATCAGTTATATAAAAAATCGTGTACCGTGACGACAGCCTGACAGCATACAATAAGACTAGGAAATACCGATATTTGTTTTAGAATAACGCTTCACGGATTTTAACAAAGGTGTAACAATGTAATTGTGAATTTACCTAACAGAAATATTTAAGTATTTAAGAGCTATGTTTCTGTATTAATATATATAGGGCAATTTTGTTTGATTTAATCCGATTAATTGATATACATTCTAAATAAATTAAATTAAAAGAATTAGCGGCATTAGTGACAGCAATTTCGCAATATATATATAAAAAACCAGTGATGTATTTGGGATTGCAGTCAATAGTGCTAAGGGCTAATGTAATAAGAACACTCTGTGTTGTTGTCAAGCTTTCGGAAATGTTTATTTCCTTTCTCAAGACATCTATAAGAAATAACAAAAATGCTTAGAATCATAAGTTATAAAAGCTTATTATATACTTATAAACGTGAGATTATCCTATAAAAACCATCAAAAACGAAGTATACAAGAACATTGTTAAAATTTTTAATTAAAAGTAATTGTAACTATATATATATATACAGGATGTTTCTGAAATAAGTGCGTTCCTTGGTCTACATTACATTTTAAATTACAAAAATCTGGTGAGGGTTTAAACAAATTTAATGTCGTCCCTGGTGCGGCAGCCAGCTGTACCTTTGATATCGAAGCTGCCGCGCGCCGCAGTGCGAAAGCGATATTTAGTGTTATATTTTGACTGGCTTTATTTAACAAATACAACTGCCTTGTTCATATATTAGCTAATTGCACTGAGCATGGGAAAGTCAAATTGATTAGTACGAGATCAATCACTTTTTTAATTCAGAAAATAGGAACATACAGTATACTCTACTGTTATAAATATTATAAGTTTCTAAAGATTTAATCTTAAATAATTTTAATGAAATGTACATACCTGTCTTAGGGTACCTACCATATTCAAAGAATTCTGTTGCCGTTCATCGTCAGCAAAAAATACTAGCACTGTAAGCAATGAACTTAGTTTTCTTATAACATATCATTGACGATGAAAGCCAATATTTTCCGCCGGCGATAGCAGCCAGAAGAAAAACCGTAATCTTAAGTTATGAAAAATTCAACCTTCCCTGTAAATGCTGGTAAATCTCTGCTGGTAAATTATTATTGAATAGTATAAGAAAATATCATAACAGAAGAATTTTTTTTAATATTTGCATTAGAATTGTGAATTATTGACTGTTTTACAATTTGTTTGCTCATTAGAGAATACCTAAAAAATTTACAATTCCATGCAGCATATGTATATAATAATTTGTCCTTTAAATAGAAACTTCGCTTTTGCTTTTAGCACTTGGTAATAACGTTACGTTTATATTTTTGTTCAATTATTTACATATCTAATTACTATGATATTCAATTTTCCAGTAATAGACACCAACAAGATTTTTGTACCTGCTAAGTACCAAATTAAACAACTAAAAATCTTATAATTCCTTTTATTAGCATATTTAAAACAATGTTTAAGTATAATAATAATAAATAAACCACTTAAACATTTCCATTTTTTATTTATTAACATAAAATGTGTCAATTATTTACATGTTGAAATAAATGGAATATCTGAACATTATGTTGTAGTGGAGTAAATTTTATTTAAATCATTTGCCAAACACTTATTTGTGTTTTATAAATGCTCAAATGAGAGTTGTCAAATAATAAATTAGATTGGTATTTTATTTTATACAAGCTGCTGGTGCACTACATTCTGAAAATGATTAGTATTGTAAAGGATGTTCATCTAGATAATTTAGAATAAAGCTGACGTTGTCCATTTTAGGCCGCCAGGATGTAGGGGGCATCGTGATCGGCGCCCATAAATTTTATAAACTGAACATTATTATTATTATTGTTAGTATATTTATGTAAAGCCGAAATTATTGTTACTATTAGTGATGGGACTATTCAAATGAAAATTATATGAGCTTCCGTTTATTCAAATACTCGCGAAATTTTAAACATCAATCAATACATGCGAGATGTACGAAGGGAGCATCTATTGTACTAATTTAAAATCACTCTAATAGGGAAGCCCTCAGTTCTATCGTTTTATATCTGATTATCTTTACGTCTGTTGGCAATATCATTAGATTGCCTCGAAAAAATGTAAATGGCTGTTAATTTTTAACGTGAAAAGCAAAAATCAAAGAGATTATACAGGGTTATCCATTTTGAGCTTGGGATAGTAAAGCCCTGCCAATTGGTATTTGTCAAATGTCACTATCATCCAGACTGGTGTTTGTTTAGTTAAAGGTTTGCCATTTTACGATATGGAACGTTTTACGACCGAACAAGCGTTAAAATTATTAAATTATGCTACGAAAATGGTAGATCTTCGGTGGCTGTATTTCGCGCATTACGCGGCGATTATGATTGATATAATCGTCCATCCCAGCAAACAACCACCAATACAGTGAGTAAATTCCAAGAGACTGGATCGGTAACAGACATCGTAAGACCTGTGCATCATCGTTTGCCCGTTCAACCGAAAACATAGCCGCTGTGAGTGAAAGTGTTAACGATGATCCGAATCTTTCGACTCCAAGTCGAGCTCAGCATTTGGGCCTGTCATACGGCACATTGTGGCGCATTTTGCATTTGGACTTGCATCTTCATCCGAATAAAGTTCAACTCCCGTAAGAACTCAAGCCGGCTGACCATAGATTACGCCGTGAGTACACCAATTGGGTGTTAGAACAACAGACCACCGATCTTGATTTTTCGAGGAAAATCTTTAGTGATGAGGCCCATTTCACGCTCGGCTGCTATGTTAATAAGCCAAATTTCCAAATCTCGGGTAGTGAGCAGCCACAAGTGACCGCTGAGAGACCATTGGACCCGCAGAAAGTGATTGTTTGGTGTGCATTGTGGGCTGGCGGCGTCGTCGAGCTGTACTTCTTCGAGGACGACGAAGGAGCCACCGTTACCGTCAATTCTCAGCGGTATGCCGCCATGATCATCGACTTTATTTGGCCTCAAATTGAAGATTTTGATCTGGACGATATGTGGTTTCAACAAAATGGGGCCACATGCCACACAACGCAGCCAGTTATGGCTCTATTGCGCGAGAAATTCCCAGTACGCGTAATTTCGAAATTCGGCGATGTGGCTTGGCCACCAAAATCCTACGATTTAACGCCTTTGGATTTATTTTTGTAAGTCTATGCGAAAAACCGTGTTATGCGAACAAACCCACAACTTTGGAGCAATTGAAGGACGAGAAACGTCAAATTATGGCCGAATTATTGCCCGAATTGTGAAAAAGTCTTCGAAAATTACCTCAAAAGATTGAGTCCTGCAAACGGTTCCTTGGAGGACATTTGAATGATATTGTTTTTCACTCATAATGGCATAGTCCAAACTTTATTATGAAATAAAAGTTCCATCGAAATTTAAATAGTCAATGTGTTTTTTTAAACTTTACTTTCCCAAGGAGAAAATGGATAACCCGTTATTTAGTGCAGCAATACAACTGTAGTTGTATTGCTGCACCACCAGAAGGTGGAAAAACTTTAAAGGAAATTGAAAAAATCAAATTGAAGACCGAAAATATATACATAGCTTCAAACAAATACGGCTCATAAAGGTTTTAAATTTCCGGTACCTAACTGTGATTTGAAAATATCTAAAAGAACTACAGAAACCTGAGGCCGATCGTCAAAATACAAAATGCCATAACAACACAATATAAATCACAGCGAAAGAAGTATATAATACAAATTATGACGTTTCCCTATTAGTCGAACAGAAACAGCACTATCTCTTGATGCTTGGTATTCGCCGATGTCATGGATAGTTCAGTGCTCAGTGCTCACCATAGATTAATAGCTTAAAATTTCACATTACGAGTGGAATAACACATTTCATTCCAATATTCCGAATTGCTTGCTGATAAAAGAACCTGTGGCGGATTTCAATTGGTATTGGTCAGTACTTCAACCGCAGCTAACGTTCGCCTCAATCAATCAATCCAGGCTGTGGAGGACATAGCCCTACGCACGACTGCCACCTCGCCCTGATACGTAAGAAACACAGATATTCTACGCGACTTACAATACAGGAATGCCACCCAGACAATGCGAACAAACGCCGAAAAGCGCTTTGACGCGGCCGCAAGGTACGACAATCCTCTCGTCAGGCAAACCGTTTACGCGAGAGACAAACACAAATGACCTATCAACTTGACCAGGGGGACCACCCCAACGCCCCCCAACGTCCCCCTTCCCTGCAAAGCCCTTTAAGTTTCACGAACAGCCAAAAACATCAAAGAAAAGACTGACAAAACCCACCCCACCAAAACGCACCGAGCCCAACGAGTCATTTGACTCGATGGCCGCATGCATCTTTAGCTACTTGCTACTCCCAAAAACCCACCCCCAGAGCGCGAGTGGCACTGCCACGACGATGACTACCCTAGGGGGTTAAACAAGCCGGCAAAGAAAGAAGGACCCTACCCGTCGTCGACTACAAATGTAGCCGGTGTAGGCGCTTTGTGGGACCACCTCTTATCCTGGCTGATCCCCGCTAGCAGGAGACCTCTTCTGACGTTCTTCTTGTCTTCTCGCTTCTTTCTTCGCCGACTTGTCTAACCTCCACGTAGTGTATCAACCATATTTTACATGTTTAAATATATAGAGTTTAAATGTGAAATTGACCGTAAATATTTTGTCAATATTAATATTTTGTTTGGATAATTATTTGTTTTGCATAATAAAATGGATGACATATTGTATTTGCTTTGTTGAATTCTGATTATGATGATGAAACTTTACCAATAAAAACATGTAATAGTTAGTTTTTACCAATCTATTCTGTGCATTCTGGAGTTGTCACCCTGTCTCGTCGCCTATTAGGCACACTACGTTACGTTCTCCTTATATATAAAGACTTGAGCTTATAACGTAAATGTGAAAATTTTAATTTACGCAAGCGCCTCGATCAATTTCACGATATACGGATCCTTTGTTGGAATTCAAAATACTAACATTGAACTAGAGTGAAACAACGTATTCAAGTATGGTACGTTCGCATTTTTGACTCCTTGCAGGTCTTTACTCCATAAGTGTAGAGTCGGTTGTAGATGTGACGGCTTTGAACTTGAAACCTCCTGGTCGTGGATGTCTTAAAATCCCCTTAATTTTAAAGGCATAGTTTCACGCATGGCAAAACTATGCCATAAGTAGTTACAGCCTCAACCAGCATCTAGTGCACTTTGGGATACAAACAAAACCTTAATGTGGAGTTCACAGAACTCGACTGTGGCGTTCTACAAATCCCCACCATCAATTTTTCAAGTGCAGTGCAGAGTTCACAGAACTTCGACTGTGACGCGATAAGTAAGAATTAAGAATTCAACCAATCATCGAGCTGTACTCCCGTCGATTCTTTACCCCATTTTTGTGTCGCACTGTACTGCACTGTAAGACCACATATGGACCAGATTTCAAAGCAGGCCAAGGTACATGTGCTTCAAGATTTTGAATTGTAGTTTGGTGTAGGTATACACATGCTCTCATTTGAATGCTTTCCAATGCATTTAAAAATAATTTGAAACAACTGGTTTACTTCCATTCACATACAAATCGAGATTTAACACAAGCACATTCTGTACTATTGGGTTTGATATCTATAATATATTATATTTTCCATCAACTCCACGTGTGCTAATGTTGTCATTGTCAGTAGCTTGTATCGGAACCCATTTTGCGCTATACCCGGTGGTTCAAGAAAGTTGTGAACCCAACATATGACATTTTAATGGATATATTTTGATTTCAAATGATTAAGATCATTTTACTGATGATAAAAGATCGAGTTTGGTAGACACAACTTTTTTTTAGCCATCTGATATAAATGCTATTTTTAAAATGTGATGTTAATTTCTTTTTCACAAATGGTTAACAGTTTTCAGTATAAACAGTGTGCCACCTTTCATACCTTTATGTTTACTTGTAGTTATATTTTATTGTAAATGTAGTTAAACACTAGTCTGATGTAATCATATTTATGTATATATATAATATAGTTAAAAAAAAATCCCATCTGCAAAGTAAAAATAGCTACCATATACAAAAGTATTTTAATTTTTTGTGTTATTTAAGTACCTACAATATAAACTAGTAAGGAAAATGAAGCGTGCAGAGATAAAAAATCCATAGATGTATCTGTTTAAAAGGTGACAAGATATAGAAAATATGTAAAAAAAATAAAACATAACATTTGTTATTTTTAGAGGTTTATCAAGAAAAATTTATAAATATTTTAGCGATATTTTGTTTTGAAATTTTAAGTGTTTTCTATAGAACCGCTAGGCTTATGCCGCCGCAAGATATTGTAACGTTGCCTATTAAAATATTTAAGTATTTACATATTTTATCATAATTATCTCACACAAATATTATCACTGTCACATTTTGCCTGCACTGTCTCACTTTCACTTCACTGCCACACATTCACTTCACTATCATACTTTTACGTTACTATCACTATACATATAGCAAAATTTTCACATATCACTGTTTTTAATTGGCTCCTCTTTTTCTACAAGCATACTATTCCGATTCCGTTTCAAATATCGAAAATTCATGTCATGCATTATTCTTCTAAGACCCTTATCAGAAAATTTAAGAATATCCTCATCTTCGCTATTGCAGTTTGAATTTTCTTTATCGTTGGTATTTCATTTCTAGAGAAAAATCCAAGAATTTTCCTACGTATGGAGTATTTCGCGTCATTATTGACTTCTATTTTCTCCCTCCCTTGTGTTTCCACTTTTTTCTTCTTTGGATTTACTTCTACACTGTTTTTTATCCCACGGTAAAGGTAAACAGTAACAACGGATACTTTTGTCAACAAACTACACATGTCAACAGCTTCACTTACACTTGTATTAAGAGTTTCACGCCCGAATTCATTCATATAAGTTTTTTACCATTATTAATTCCGCATCGAATAGTTTAGGGCGTTTATGAGCAACAACCAATTTGCTACAACCCGCACTTTGATCCATTTTAAATATTACTATGTCTTAAAATGTCCAGGTTGTATTTTTTTAATTTATAAATTTATTATAGCCACGGAATTAGCACCCCTCGCGTACGCTTATCCTGTGGCGTTTCTAACGTCGGCTAAATCAAGTACTTTGTACAACTGTTTACACCCACTAAAAAAGCATTTCTCTAAAAGTATTAAATGCAGTAGACAGAGATAGAAGGTAGATCGACGTTCAGTGTAACTCAGTCTATAGACGATTATAGATCCCATCAATGTACATGGAGAGCGGCACATCATTTAATGCAAGACAAATAATATTGAACCGTTATAAAAATCATTTTATATTTTATATGCTTTATGGCAATAGTGTTTTGTTGTTACGTCTGAGTCAATCTCAATAATTTCGACCGCGAAGTATAGGTAATAATTTGCAACAATTAAAAAAAAAACAATATTTTACCATTAAAAACAAAAATTCAAATATTTATTAAAATATTCTTTCTTGTTATAGGTAGTAGAGAATTATATTATACATAAAAAATCAGGGATATATCTACTGCAAGAAAACAAAATTCTTGGAATGTGGAGAATGATGAATGTCATATGATATTGGTTGAATTAATAATACAATGCAAACTTTGACTTGCAGGGTAATTCCCTAAAACCTATCAAATTATTTGCATTATTTTCTTACAGAGCACAAACTGTATTTTACTTTTCCAAGAAAAAATTAATGTTATATCCTGTTTTTGAGGTTCTTACTAAATGTAGAAGATGAAATATGTATAATATTTGTGGGCAAGTGGTCTCTGATAATAAATCGCTTATCACTAGGTTCAACAATTTTTTCCAAGTATCCAAACCAATAAATGACTAAACCTGGTCCAAACCTAGAAAATAAAATGTCATAAAAATACCCGATCAGAGTGATATTTAAGATATATATTTACTTAATACACTCTCTGACATTTAATTTATATACAGAAAAGGTATAGCTGTAAGTTAACTTAAATCGACACGTTACTATGAAAACATGCTATCTCAAATTTAGCTTGGAAAACATGCTATCTAAAATTGTACTTGGAAAACATGCTACCTCAAATTAAGCTTGGAAAACATGCTAGCTTAATTTGAGATAGCATGTTTTTCAAGTACAATTTTAGATAGCATGTTTTCCAAGCTAAATTTGAGATAGCATGTTTTTGTAGTAACGCATCGAAATGTGCAAATCAACATCTATTTAATTTTTTACATTAATTTTATAATGTATTATTATATTATTAAAATTAGATGAGGTCAAATATGATTGGGCTTACTTAGTGATTAGTTATCAACAAGTTCTTATTCTCTAAAAATTTCTTAACTTTTCCAGTATAATATTGACGCATTAACTTTACTTGTTCTTTTAGATACAAAACCTCAACAGTAAAATTTAAATTTGGATTATTAAAACTCATTTCTTACTAAATAATCACCTATTACTAATAAAATTATGCTGTTCAGGAACAATGCTCAGGGAATGATTGATTAGTAAACACAGTGTAGTTAATGTGACCATTGTTTTTACATTAGCCGAAGAAAATAAAAACTGAGTCAAATAAAAACACATGAAAGGAACGGCTACTAAAAATAGCATTAAAAAAAATAGTTCATGAAAACAATAACAATTCTAGAAATAGCTCAATTCCAAGGAGTTTAGGTTTAGATATGGTTATTTTTTCAAGATTGACGTTATTTCAAAGAAAATTAACACCAAGTGACCTGAAAAGCTTGTCACGCATGATAGAATAAACAATATGAAACATGCTCGGAAATTTTAAATTCAATGAATCACAGTTTAAAAATATAACTATGGAAAAAGTAAATCTGGTGTAAATTTCTTGGTATTAATTTAATGATGTTTTTTGTAATGCCTACTCTATAACACCAAAAAATTAATTAAACTGCTTCCCATATAAAAACTGCACAGAACGCCTAAATATGGAAGATGATTGAATATTGTCACAGTAAAATATATTAAATATATTTCAAGTAAAAGAAAATAAAATGAAGGTACAAGAAATAATGACAAACAATGATTTCATAATATTCTTAAGTCCAATTTTAAGACAATTTTAATAGTTCATAAAAACAAAATTAATTGTCAAGAGATGACCTGAAATTCTTGTTACGCTTGAGCAAATAAATCCACAAAACTAAGAAACGTGGTAAATTTATGTAATAATTTGTTATGGTTTAAAGATTTACAAAAAAAAATCATGTTATTAGTGCCACCTTCAGCATCCTGTTTAATTTAGTCACAATATAATTTTATTTTCTCTAACACTTCTATACATTATTAAAATATAAGTACATTAAGTAAATATAATTTTTCTACGTGTATATGTGAAAGTAAGACCTAGTCAATATGATATGATCTCTTGTAGAAAAATACTATTTTTGTGTTTGAGGAAAATAAATCTTTTATATCTTTTTAAAAAAATATATTGTTATTTTTATTATATTAGGTATAAAGATATTAAGCTAATTCAAATAATTTCATTTTCCTTTTCTTATTTTATTATCAAATGCAGTCAAACAATGTTCTATACCAAAAATCTACACATGTAAGATTTTTAACCTCTCAGACAATATTCCTAACTGTTGATATTATGGAAAACAACTACTCTACGGGCTACATGCCTTGACGACTAGCATTAACAATATCTAGTAAATAGCTAGTAATAAATAATCATCCAAAATAATAACTAAAAATGATATGTCTAAATATAATTAATACAAAAACAGAAATCTAACGTATCAAAATCGTTAAATAATATTGTGTCTAAATGTCAATTTTCTAAATACTGTACTGTGGTAGTCACATAATAAAGTTGTGAAAGATTAGAACTCTTTATAACATGTTTTATATGATTTTCTTAATACAAACATTAAATTTACATGGACTTTCTTATCAACTAACTTAATTGCAATTGCAATTGTCCGGATTTCAGTAAAGCTGGTCCAACCAAGTTTGAAACTTAGTGCAACAAATCACACTGGCTGATATATGCGCTGGTTCCCTCCTGGGTAAGGTGGCACAAGCCTGGTTTGTACTAATTTACATTTTAAAGCGGGTCCAATCGTGCGGGTACTTGTACGCCAATAGATTTCTGTCTATTAGTATCATGAGACTGCCCATGTTGACTGTACAGTCTTAGATACTAATCAATAGTTGTGATATTATTTTGTCTAGTGCAAGGTTACTTTATTGTTTCAAACTTGGCTGCACCTGCCAGGCTGTACCAGCCTCAGTGAAATATAGCCTAAAGACAACAACAATGCATGTACTTTTATATGTATAAAAGCAATAATTCGCTATATACTAGTTCATTTTGAACTAAATTGAACATAAAATTATACAGGGTGTCCGGTAAGTACCTCCTAATCTCTCGGGAGTGTATAGGGGAGGTCAAAATAAAAGTAGTCCTACCTATAATTTTTTTCCTAATGTGCCCCCTAACGGAGTTATGGGGGGTCAAAGGGGTACCTAGAAATTAACGTTTAGGGTTATAACTTTGAAACCACCCTGTATATTTTAATAAAATTTTCGTATGTTGTATTACACATGGAGCTCTACGATTTGATGCTAAAATCAACTTTTTGCTATTATCAGGTGTCCAGAAACGGACTGGCCCTATCACAATTTTTCTCAAAATTTTGACAGAAGTAATTTTATCAAACTGAAAATATTATTATTAGATACTCTGAAGGTTTTTCTTTAAAAATGGTACTCTTTATTTATTTCGAAAAAATGAACGGTTTGCGAGATAAATCGGTTTTGAAAAAAATTGGTAACAAAAACAACAATTAAAATTTATTTTTTTTACATATTATTTCATGCATTTAATTTCTTTAACTTTATCAAGTCCAGAAATCTTTGAACGGGTTGGCTATACTTTATGAGCAAGTAGTGACCAATTAAAAATAACATTTGAAAAATAACTTACTTACAAGACATGCAACAAAGAACATTCAACAATGAACAAAGGTACCTAAATGTTACTTCGGTAGATGTTCAAAATGAGCACCCCGTACTTCAATGCACTTTCTAATCCTACGAATGTTTTCCCGGTGCACTTGAAATAATATTCCGTGATTATTGCGGAGATGGTCACAGTTCTGTGTTAGCCTCAGCAGAAGTTCCTCTCTACTATTTACGGGTGTTGAATAAACGTTATTTTTTAAATGACCCCACAGAAAAAAGTCTAATGGGTTTAGGTCGGGCGACCTAGGTGGCCATAATACAGGTCCGCCTCGACCTATCCATCGATCACCAAAAACATTCGTCAGATGTTGACGTACTAAACGATCAAAGTGGGGTGGTGCACCGTCATGCATGTACCACATTTCAGTTCTTATTTGAAGGGGCACTTCTTCTAACAAAATATTTAGATTTTCCTCTAAAAATTGCAAATAAAGAGCACCATTAAGTCTTTGCTCCAGAATAAATGGACCAATCAAATGATTCCCGATAATGCCAGCCCACACATTCACCATAAACCTTTGTTGGTAGCGAGTTTGAACTAAAGCGTGAGGGTTTTCTTCATCCCAGACATGTAGATTATGCGAATTAATTATG
This sequence comes from Anoplophora glabripennis, assembly GCF_000390285.2. Lineage (NCBI taxonomy): Eukaryota > Metazoa > Arthropoda > Insecta > Coleoptera > Cerambycidae > Anoplophora > Anoplophora glabripennis. The sequence continues at coordinate 553,639 of NW_019416439.1, forward strand.
CCGTCTCTTGTAAAACCTGCTTCATCGGTGAACAAAATAGATGTACCAAAATTATGATTCCGAATATGATGCTGTAAAAACCAATTGGCGTATTGAAGTCTTTTTGGATAATCATCTGGAGACATAGCATGTACTTTTTGGATGTGGTACGGGTAAAGCAATTGTTCTTTCAGAGTTTCATGTACAGCCCATTTTGTAACATTGTTTTGCGCCGCAAGCTTCCTTATGCTATTTGAAGGATTATTAGCAACGTCTTCCAATATTTGTTCCTCTACATGAGGGTCTCGTACTCTCCTCGGGGCTCCTGCTCCACCACGGCGTGGCAAAAAGCTTCCTAAATAAAGGATTCGGAAGAAATTAGTTTCACTAACGTTTTTCACTATTTTTTTTTACCTGTTTCTCTTAAACTACGATCAACTCTTTCAAAAGTTTTTGGACTCGGCAAATGTCGACCCGGAAACCTTTCCTCATAAAGTCTTCTTGCCTCCACGGAGTTGCATAATGCTTCCCCATAAATTAGGTGCATATCAGCATATTCTGCACAGGAATATTCTTCCATTTTTAAATGTTATTTCTAACGGCTTAAAACGAATACCACAATAAAATTGAATTTTTATTCTGTCACGCGCCTTTGACAAGTACTTTAAAATCAACAGGGTCTAACAACGAAAACAATAGAAAAGAACTCCATGGAGACAAGAGCAATAATAATTTGTAGATGTATTTTGGTCATAGATGTTGATTTTACAAGAAACGGCATTATTCATTCCCTTAATTCACCACCAGTAAATGTTTATGGTGAATCTGTAGGCTGGCACTAGCGGGAATGATTTTATTGTAAAAAAATAAATTTTAATTGTTGTTGTATTTGTTACCAATTTTTTTCAAAACCGATTTATCTCGCAAACCGTTCATTTTTTCGAAATAAATAAAGAGTACCATTTTTAAAGAAAAACCTTCAGAGTATCTAATAATAATATTTTCAGTTTGATAAAATTACTTCTGTCAAAATTTTGAGAAAAATTGTGATAGGGCCAGTCCGTTTCTGGACACCTGATAATAGCAAAAAGTTGATTTTAGCATCAAATCGTAGAGCTCCATGTGTAATACAACGTACGAAAATTTTATTAAAATATACAGGGTGGTTTCAAAGTTATAACCCTAAACGTTAATTTCTAGGTACCCCTTTGACCCCCCATAACTCCGTTAGGGGGCACATTAGGAAAAAAAATTATAGGAAGGACTACTTTTATTTTGACCTCCCCTATACACTCCCAAGAGATTAGGAGGTACTTACCGGACACCCTGTATATCTAGTATAAAAATAGCATTTCCAACTCGAGATTAAATAGTTTTTTCGTTCGTGAACTGGCGCTACATGTTGCTAAGTTCATAGATAATTTGTTTGGTTGGAAAAAAAACAGTATTTTCATTTGTTTTATTCAAAAAAATTTGGGAATAGATGCAGCATGAGAAATGGAGTTAATATCTCAAAAAAAATTTTCTAAAATCCTTAGTTTCTGAAAAAAAAATTATTAAAGTTGTAGTACATTCAACCATTACATAGCTGGACAACTGTAGTAGTCTCTAGCGTCATTCGCAATACACGCGGAGAGCCACACGGCCTCAGCGACTCCGAATACTGAAATCTGATTTTACAATCGTTGCGTTAGTGTTTACCTGTTATCTGTGGTGTTTACAATAGTTTTTTAGTAGTTAGTGTCAAAAATGGCTCGAGTGTATAGCAACTCAGAGTTGATGGATATTGTTTTAATTTATGGTGAACCAAGACAACATTTGTGTTATTTCGTAAAAACCGAGTAAGACGGACGCAAATGTGTTTACACGTCGTGCAGAAGTGTATTTTTAAATCATTTTCGAACTGCCCTTTCTGATTTTTTCTTTACAAAATTGTATTTGTAAAAGTCCCCTGTACATCCAAAATTTTTTTTTGGATAAGTTCTATATTACAATATTAAACAATCTTGAAACTGCAGAAGATAACATTCACTTGAAATAAAAATATGTATGCTTTGTTAATTAAGTATTTGTAATTTTTCCTTTTTTACCAAGTTGTAATAGCCCAAAAACCCAGACATACAAAATCATTTAATGAAAAAAAAATGCCGACTCTTTTTATTAGTTTCAGTAATACGAATTTTGTTTTTTTTTTCAGATAAGAAAATCATATTGTAGAATATATTATAAAACGTGCTGCACTAACCTGTTCCAATAACTTAAATACTGATTCTTCATATAATCCTTATGAGCATCTTCATCTCCGAAGAGTGCCTTGCTTTCTATCCAATTTATCACAAATCCGTCCATCGCTACAGGCACTTCTAGTTTACAATCAGGCGTTTTGTCATAGCCATTTTTTCTTAAATGCTCTTCATCTCTAAATGCCAGCCCAAGAGCCACTGCCTCCTTGTATAATTTTACTTCATATTGCTGACCTAAAGATCTAAAAAATATTAGCTGCACACACTTAAAATTTCAATAAGTAAGACCTTACGCCTTCATAGTCTCCGTCAGTGGACTGTAGATATTATCATAGAGAGTGCACTAAAATATATAATGTAGTTAATTTTAAAATATCTCAAGTTTTATTATCTTACTAAAAATATTTCATAGGCTAAGTCCATATTCTGTATTAAACAAGTATCTCTTAAATAAATATTAATATTTACAGAGGATTGATCTTTATCCCCTGAAGTTTCTAATGTTTCGAAATATTTATTAAGGATGCACTTTGCTACTAGACAAGGAGCTATGTCAAATTGAGCTGCCATTCGAATTATTATTCCAGGGTTATTGTCATCCTCTACACCCCGTTTGTACAAATCCCAATATTTGTTTTTATTCATTTGATTTTTAACATGACTGCACTTCATCCGTTTTTGATATTCCAATGACAAAATGCTATATAAAGTATCATAACTGTCCCTACAAAAATAACTAGTTATTTCAAGTTGTTTTTCATGACTATTTAACTAGCTTACTGTGGAAATTTCTGTATTAAGAGTTTCATACAATCCTGCGTTAGACCGCGATATTTTCTTATAATAGACACTATATCATTATAATGCTGTTGATCCATTATTTAAAAATATAAATATATATTAAAAAACAGTTTGAAAACCTTAAATACTACGAAAGGAATTTTAGGTTATGTTCGAGGCATCATTAT
>NW_019416440.1:0-18671 GCF_000390285.2 Anoplophora glabripennis
CCAGATATTATATTTTTAAACATATGAATTTCTGAGAAAATTCGGTATATGGCAATATAAACAGTTTAATATTTTAGTGCGAGGTTACCAAGTTATGTAGAAAATTCTTCGAATTTTGGAGCAAAAATATTTGACAGAGTTATAGACAAATATTAGGCAAAGACTTCTATATTAGCTAATATCGATATTTTATACAGGGCATTCTTTATAATTCGATCATTTTTAGAAAGTTCAAACTTGATTTTCTAAAATTTTTCAAATGGAACACCCTGTATTTTATTGTTCTATTTTATTCACATATCAGTCCACTTCAACTTTTATTAAGTATGTTCTACACCTAAAGTTGTTAGATTTTAAGATATAGCAACATTTCTGGGAAAACCTAATTTTTATTATTTTCTGTCGCACGAAATGGCTTTGGAAAAAACTATTACATTGTGTCAACTTATCAGTTCATAATTTATCATTCCATTTTGAATTAATTTTATTCGTTAATATTTATTTGTGGCATTCCATAAAATAATAAAAATTAAGTTTTATCAGAAATTTTGCTATATCTTAAAAACTAACAATTTTAGATATAGAATATGCTTAATAAAAGTTGAAGTGGACCGATATGTGAATAAAATAGAACAATAAAATACAAGGTGTCTCATTTGAAATTGAAATTTTAGAAAATCAAGTTTAAACTTTCTAAAAATGATCGTATTATAAAAAATACCCTGTATAAAATATCGATATTAGCAAATATAGGAGGCATTTGTCTAACATTCGCCTATAACTCTGTCTAATTATTTTGTTCCAAATGTTAGTACCTGAAAGTTAATACAACTTCTTCGAGGTCATGTTTTTTCCAAAATTCGAAGAATTTTCTACATAACTTGGCAACCCCGCACTAAAATGATAAACTGTTTATATTGCCATATATAGAATTCTCTCGGAAATCCATATGTTTAAAAATATACAAGGGTGTTCCATTTAAAAAATGTAATATTTGGCGTGTCTCGTTTTTACTCATCGTCCTGTACATTTCAAATTAATTATGTAGTTTATGTTTCTTGATTCCGTACAACTTTTATATAAACTTTTTTTCTGTATTATGAGTAACAAGGGAGTTATTTTACTTTCTCACACAAATGGTCCACCCTGTAGGTATGTACATACCTACATTCTGCAAAAAAATTAAAGGGTCAGTTAGTGATTTTTGAAAGGCTCTAACTTCCTGAATAATGGTCACGAAAAAGAATAAAGCATCTTGAAGCTTGAAGATTCTAGTTTGAAAATATAGATGAAACATTTTTTGGAGCATCAAATTTTTCATCTTTTTAATTTCTAAAACAAAAATTCTCGGCATTGGAAATATTCAATGTAAAATTGTAAAAAAGAAAACGTAAAAAAATTTTTAAATAATTTGAAAATTTTTATTCAAAAAAGAATTCTTTTTTCAAAATATTTTTTTTTTTTGGTATTTGATGAGTATTAATTATTTCTTTTGCTTGCGCCGAGAGTGATGCTCAAAAAAATTTTTCACCTCAAGATTTCAAAACTAGTCAAGCTTCAAGACACTTCTTTTTTTTCTCGATACCACCATTATCCACGAAGTTACACCCTCTCAAAAATCACTAATAAAATTTGGAAATTTTTCTGCTCTATTAATTTATTTGCTGAGTTTATTTGTTTTTTTTACTTTCACAATATTTGAAACCTTCTAAATTGATACGCCCATGGAATCGCACGGATCTGCATGTTGAGAATGTGTAACTGCTTACTACTTTGGTACTAGAGTACACTAGTAAAGATTTGTTGTCTAGACTGAGAACTAAAGAAAGATAAATCAATGGGTGTCAGATCTGGCATTCGACGAGTGCATTCGACCTGGAAAACCCTCCACTATCGTTTAATTATCGTTACTTTTTAAGTCAAAACATCCTGAAGTGCCCTTAAAGCGACTTTTGTCTTGGAAAAGCTTCACAACGTCCCCCGGATTTGTCTTCCCTCTCAGCGGAAATCGATGCCTCCTTAAAGCCATCGGTCGCTGTGTAAGGCGAAATTAATTAAAACAGGAGGCTTTCGTGTTTGAAATTTAATAATGGAAAGAATTATTGCCTGGGCCTAGGCGGTGGGGGCGGGCGAGGAGAGGTCGCGATGATGCCGGCGTCATTTTCTCATTCTCCCGGCTCAATTGAGCGAACAATGTCATACTAACGATTCGAGTCCTCAAAATTAATTATCGTTCGGGCCATTTGTACCTGTCGGGTCGAGGTAACAGGTAGATTACCTTCCTGAAATACGAAGAGATTATTAAATTTCTAATTGCCTCCTTCGTCTGGAAACGCTTAATCCGGATTTGTCGGATGTTATTTGAAGGCCTAGACTGAAACAAATTAATGTTTTTGAAAATATAATTAACGACGGGATAGACTAAGTATTAAATCAAAAAACTATAAATAATGAAGTCTTCTAAAGAAATATCTTTTATTTTGGTTGTTCTATCGTCAACTTTGGCCAACACGTAGATAATTCATAATTACTGATTGCCAAAAAAACATGTGCCATATACTCAACCAAGCAAAACGTCAAATTCACTCACACACGCACAAACGAGAAAATACACGACCAACGTCGCTTAGCAAAATACCTGGATGGTTCGCCGGCACGTCAGGTTGACAGGGCATGCATTAGGATGCCTCTANATGTGAATAAAATAGAACAATAAAATACAGGGTGTTCCATTTGAAATTGAAATTTTAGAAAGTCAAGTCTAAACTTTCGAAAAATAAAATAAAAAATAAAAAATACCTTGTATAAAATATATATTAGCTAATATAGGAGCCTTTGTCTAACATTTGCCTATAACTCTGTGTAATTATTTTATTCCAAGTGTTAGTACCTGAAAGTTAATACAACTTTTTCCAAAATTCGAAGAATTTTCTACATAACTTGGCAACCCCGCACTAAAATGATAAACTGTTTATATTTCCATATATAGAATTCTCTCGGAAATCCATATGTTTAAAAATATACAGGGTGTAAAATTAAAGGGGCAGAAAAATTTCCAAATTTTTTTAGTGATTTTTGAATGGCTCTAACTTCCTGAATAATGGTCACGAAAAAAAATGAAGCATCTTGAAGCTTGAAGATTCTAGTTTTAAAATATTGAGATGAAACATTTTTTGGAGCATCAAATTTTTCATCTTTTTAATTTCTAAAACAAAAATTCTCGGCATTGGAAATATTCAATGTAAAATTGTAAAAAAGAAAACGTAAAAAAATTTTTAAATAATTTGAAAATTTTTATTCAAAAAAGAATTCTTTTTTCAAAATATTTTTTTTTTTTGGTATTTGATGAGTATTAATTATTTCTTTTGCTTGCGCCGAGAGTGATGCTCAAAAAAATTTTTCACCTCAAGATTTCAAAACTAGTCAAGCTTCAAGACACTTCTTTTTTTTCTCGATACCACCATTATCCACGAAGTTACACCCTCTCAAAAATCACTAATAAAATTTGGAAATTTTTCTGCTCTATTAATTTATTTGCTGAGTTTATTTGTTTTTTTTACTTTCACAATATTTGAAACCTTCTAAATTGATACGCCCATGGAATCGCACGGATCTGCATGTTGAGAATGTGTAACTGCTTACTACTTTGGTACTAGAGTACACTAGTAAAGATTTGTTGTCTAGACTGAGAACTAAAGAAAGATAAATCAATGGGTGTCAGATCTGGCATTCGACGAGTGCATTCGACCTGGAAAACCCTCCACTATCGTTTAATTATCGTTACTTTTTAAGTCAAAACATCCTGAAGTGCCCTTAAAGCGACTTTTGTCTTGGAAAAGCTTCACAACGTCCCCCGGATTTGTCTTCCCTCTCAGCGGAAATCGATGCCTCCTTAAAGCCATCGGTCGCTGTGTAAGGCGAAATTAATTAAAACAGGAGGCTTTCGTGTTTGAAATTTAATAATGGAAAGAATTATTGCCTGGGCCTAGGCGGTGGGGGCGGGCGAGGAGAGGTCGCGATGATGCCGGCGTCATTTTCTCATTCTCCCGGCTCAATTGAGCGAACAATGTCATACTAACGATTCGAGTCCTCAAAATTAATTATCGTTCGGGCCATTTGTACCTGTCGGGTCGAGGTAACAGGTAGATTACCTTCCTGAAATACGAAGAGATTATTAAATTTCTAATTGCCTCCTTCGTCTGGAAACGCTTAATCCGGATTTGTCGGATGTTATTTGAAGGCCTAGACTGAAACAAATTAATGTTTTTGAAAATATAATTAACGACGGGATAGACTAAGTATTAAATCAAAAAACTATAAATAATGAAGTCTTCTAAAGAAATATCTTTTATTTTGGTTGTTCTATCGTCAACTTTGGCCAACACGTAGATAATTCATAATTACTGATTGCCAAAAAAACATGTGCCATATACTCAACCAAGCAAAACGTCAAATTCACTCACACACGCACAAACGAGAAAATACACGACCAACGTCGCTTAGCAAAATACCTGGATGGTTCGCCGGCACGTCAGGTTGACAGGGCATGCATTAGGATGCCTCTAGGTACGTGTCGAATAAATTGATCGATGCGAAGCTTCAGATCAGAAGCAGACATTATTAATATTTGCTGATTCCATTTACAAACTTGAAAATGCAGAAATAGCTACGATTTGTTTATCATTTACATTTAAAACAGACCATTTGATTTATTTGAAATAAATAAGTTATCTTCATTTTTTTTTAAAACGTAATAGTTTTCGAACAAAGCAAGCACATTTTATCTGGATTAAATTTTAAAAAATACCTATTTTATCTGAGTTTTTTACTTATATATACTATAAAAAGTTTTAGAACTGAATTTTGCAAAATATACTGTAAGTTAAAAATGTTTAAATTTATTGCCGTTGTTGCAACATAGCAATAATTGATGAAAAAAAGGCAAAAAAATCAAGTTTTTTGGATAATTTTTTTAAAACATTTTACTTATTCCGAGGGCATTCTAATTTTGGTAAAAAAAACTTTAGAATATAATAAAACAACACACCAAATTTCATTAAAATCGGTTCTATAGTTTTCGCAAAATAATTTTTTGAAAAAAATTTGAAAAAAATTTCGAATTTTCAAAATTTTGCGCAGCCTCTGTATCTACGTAGGGAGGATTTAAAAGGAATGTCTCATCTTATTTTAATGTCCCCTGTATAAATCTAAGAGATTGTCCACATATTCTTGGTCACCCTGTATATAGGTAAATTTTATCCACGTTTGTTCGCGACTTTACATTTCTACTATAATATTGTGGTATTAATACATTAAATTGATTTAGCAGAAACATAGAGTTAATTTTATCATTAAATAATTTGAGCACCAATAATGCAAATTAAATTCCAATTTTCTAAAATTAAATTCATTTAATAAAATACCATATGATACGCCACAGTGGCAAATATCGTATTTTTCATAATATACATGTCTGAGAATTTTTTTTCGCACTTATTCGGTTTGATTTGCTTACCTACGCTTCATATAGGAGCGACCAAATAATAGACGCATATTCTAAAATACATAAATATTAAATAAACAAATTAATGTTTTCTCTTTACGAGAGTTACATACGAATTTATAGAGATCCATTTTTTGCTGTCAATTAATAATCACGCAATTAAATAACCTATTATTATGAGCAGAAATATCGCTACGTGTTTTGTAACATACTAATTTCTGGGAAGGTACCCGTCTGACTGATAGATTTTATAAACGTATCAAAAAAATTATACCATCCTGTATGCGTTCGTAACACGCGAAGTAAGCTGCAAACGTCCCAGATAGGACATGTCCCCATTCATTAACGTCCTGATACACATACGCATTTGAGTTAAAACTCTCTGGGGGGCTCTTCCAGCGCCTGCTCTGAAGACAACACGCATGCTGAATAATGCAAATGGACTTGGAAAATACGCTACAATACCGAGCCAATCGATTTTCTCGTCGTAATGACACGTGAAAAACTATAATACATGAGACGACGGTTTATTTGGACTTTCGTACAAGTCGATTGGTGAAGGAGTTATACAGAGTGTTCTATAAGCTCTATGACAAACCGTGACAGATGGTAGCTGGCTTAATTTCAAACATTTTTTCTTATATAAACATAGGTCCCATTCGTTTTTGTTTAGAAGTTACAAACATTTTAGAAAATATAATTTCGTATTTCAATCATAGTAGCCTGATAAATAAAAATAATGGTTGGTTCTTGAGATACAAAGCGTTCAAAAAATTTTTTTTGTTTCAGCAATTATTGTAAATGTTATTAACTTATTTGTAGAAGTAGTTTAATAAATGATGTAAATGATCTAAGTTTGTCACATCGCAATACAATCAATAAAGGACACATTTTTTCACTTGTTTTTCAAAAACTCTTAATGATTCAACTCAACCCGTATTTTTACAAAACGGTTGCTTTCAGTGGTAAGTACTACGAGCATATACCTTTTGTAAGTAAAATTGAATAGAGAATAGGTTTGTTTAGTCAAAAATGACATACAGTGCGACACAAAAAAAGTTATGGTTATTTAAATCCAGGTACAGCACTGTATGTGGCGCCCTTTAATGTTAAACAAAAAACTAAGTAAATATTTGAGTGTCTCATCATCAATATTCCCAGTCCCTCGAATATCGTGAAATTGCCATATTACTGAACAAAATTATAATCAAAATACCAAACAAATTTTTTTTTGGACGCTGTATCTCAAGAACCAAGCCTTTACGGGCCCATGTTCATATGAACTTTTTGTCTTAAAATTAGTCAAAGCTTCACCCTTTAAAGTTTGTACAAGTACTTAATAAACACCCTGTATATCGCGCACGTCGAAAAGTTGTCGACGTTTCAAGAATCAACCTGTTTTCCGAACTAATAATAACAACTAATAAATAAAGAAAAAATTTAATATAGTTCCTAAAATACCAGTTTCTCTTTCTCCTTAAAATACAGGGTGTCTCATTAATATTGCGAAAAAATTTAGGGGGAGAGTCTACCGTTTTTATAAACAAACATACCAAATTTCAAAAAAATCGGAATTAGGGTTCTCCAGATATTAGTAAAAACCTCGTATTTTATCTAAATTTCAACACCCTGTATCTCCGAAACGAAACATTTTCGGACATAGGTTTATAGGAACTTTCTTTTTTATTTTTGGTCAAGGAAACTCCCCCTGAATTTTTTCACATTATTAATGGGACACCCTGTATAACAAGGCAATAAGTTAAAGCAAATTGGCAATGATATTGTGGGTAACAACTACTCTGCGGACCAAAGCCCCGTCCAGAATTGAATAACACCCTCTATACCAACTAAACGCGTAAGATAATTCAAATACTTTAACCCTATTTCAATTCGGCAGGTTAGACCCTGTACACTTTTCGTGCGTTCATAAAAATCATAAATTTTACCCCGATCGCCCCCCAGCGAGTCCGCAAGGCGCGGTAAAAGTTTCCATAAAACCGTCGGGCATGTTTTGGAAGCTTATGATGCTCAGAATGAATATAACATATGAATAATTTAGTCTAGGAGCAGAATTATTTTGTACCTTTACAATAACGTTCCGTATTACGAGGTAAAAAAAAAGGAATAAGCTCTCCCATTGTGGCGCCTTTATGTGAACGCCTGTTGTGCCGCTGAGTCGTTAACATTTTTTACGTGTGGGTGTTTACTTCAAAGGAAAACGTTAGTATGTTCAGAAATTCTACAAATTTAGGACATTTTTAACTTTTCCATAACATTACCGACACTTTTTTTAATAGGGCACTTTCTATTTTATAGTATAAATAGATAATTGTCAAAAAATTTAAAAACGTTGTCTTTTATGTCGCACTGACGACTATTTCAAACAATCATAGTCTCTTCTGTTCTTTAAGAATGTACTTACCCTTTATTAATCTTTTACTACTTACTTTAAAGCTTTTTTTTCTCAAAAAATAACACATAAAATTCACCAGAGTACCTTAGGCATAACGTGAATCGTTTTAGTTCCAATTCATTCTTTGTTAAATTATTTTGAAAAGTGGTTGCCCCTTTAAGCGGAAAACAGAGAATTGAAATGTTAATTATGATTGGAAGCTGAGATAAAATCCGTGGTCGACAGGAGGTATGTAACTTATTTCACCATCAGTATCAAGACCAGAGAATTAGTCGAGCTACAATAAGTAAAGTATCCAAAAAGTTTCAAGAAACCGGAAATATAAAAGACCTGGATCAGGAAGGCGAAGAACGATAAGCGAAAATGACCGTCAAAATGTGATGCTCGCCGTTAGTGAAAATCCTCACTCATCCATTAGATCGATCTCAGCCAACTTCAACTTGTCGAAGTCCTCAATTCACAGAGCTCTGAAGTCTCAAAAGTCGCATCCTTACAAAGTTAACGACTTACAAGAACTATGGGCAGATGACGCATACAGAAGATTACAGTTTTGCGGGGAAATTAAAAATTTATTTGAAAGACAGCCCAACTTAAAAAATCTCATAATTTTCACTGACAAAACAACTTTTTGCTTAAACAGAACTGTGAACAGTCAAAATACTAGGTTTTGGAGCCTAGAAAATTCGCATTAGATATGAGGAAAACATACATAACGCCCGGAAAAAGTGAATGTTTGGGCTGGAATAGTAGAAAATCGCATACTGGGACCTTATTTCTTTCAAGGCAATTTAACAGGCGACATTTATTTGGATTTTTTACGTGTTCAGCTGTTTCCAGCCCTGGAATTAATTTTTCCTAACCCTAGTGAACACGATATGCCAGCTGGTGATGTCTGGTTCCAACAAGATGGTGCTCCTCTACATTTTCGCTTCGATGTAAGAAATTACCTTAATGAAGTTTTCCCAGATCAATGGACAGGTAGAAGAGGGCCGCTTGAATGGTCACCACGCTCCTCTAACTTAACCCCACTAGATTTTTTTGTGGGGTTATCTAAAAAGCCAAGTGTATGTGAACAGACCAGACACTATCGAAGGATTGAAAAGTCATATCAGAGAAGAAGTTCGAAACATAACACCAAAATTCAAAATGTAATTGATAATTTTGAACACTGAATTGGGCATTGTGCAATGGTTAATGGGGGCACTTTGAACATTTGCTGTAATAACATAAAAAGTAGTACTAAATTATTATTTTCATTTAATTTCTCCATTTTTTGACAACTATTTATGACATATACAGGGTGTCCGGTAAGTACCTCCTAATCTCTCGGGAGTGTTTAGGGGAGGTCAAAATAAAACTAGTCCTTCCTATAATTTTTTTTCCTAATGTGCCCCCTAACGGAGTTATGGGGGGTCAAAGGGGTACCTAGAAATTAACGTTTAGGGTTATAACTTTGAAACCACCCTGTATATTTTAATAAAATTTTCGTACGTTGTATTACACATGGAGCTCTACGATTTGATGCTAAAATCAACTTTTTGCTATTATCAGGTGTCCAGAAACGGACTNAAACCAGGGAGATCTGTTTTGAGGTGCATGTGAGAGGGGGAAGCAAATTTTTTCTGGATTACCTTCAGTACAACTTGCATAATAAAAGTGTAGATCCCTAGATCTGGGCGAGGTCCCGAACATTTTCAAAATTGCAAAAATGTTTAAAAATTTTTAAAAATACCTATTTTATCTGAGTTTTTTACTTATATCTTGGAATCTATGCCTTTTGGAAGAATATTGAAGAGGAAAAAAGTTTTAGAATTGGTTGTCGCACAATATACTGTAAGTTAAAAATGTTTAAATTTATTACCGCTGTTGCAAAATAGCAATAATTGATGAAAAAAGGCAAAATAATCAAGTTCTTTTGGATAATTTTTTAAAAATATTTGAATTGCTTTTTTGAAACTTTAGAGTATAATAAAACAACACGGTAAATTTCATTAAAATCGATTTGATAGTTTTCGCAACATAATTTTTTGAAAAAAATTTTTCGAATTTTCAAAATGTTGCACAGCCTTAAATAAATCATCTAGACACTTGAAATTTTGTTCACATAGAAAAGACCGCTCAACCTTTCAATTAGTTTTTGAAAAATTGAAATTGTTTGATTAGGACGGCCATAGTAAATTTTTAAAGTTAACACTCTTTTTTTATTTTTAAACAATTAGATAACATTTATCAATTTGCAATTTAGTTTTTTAAAAAAATTATAGTTCTAAAGTACTATTTTTTCTTAATTTTATCTGTATTTAACAAAAAAAATAATTTCCAAATAAATTTAAAATTATTTAAATAATTGTAATAATTATAACTAAATACATTCATATTCAGAGTGTTGAAATATATACGTAAACAAACATTGCAATAGCATAGGGTAAAATATACAGTATATTTAATGCATAAATAATAAACTTTGTTTATAACAAAATATGTGCAAATTAGACAGTTGGCATTACGATATTCGAAATTCTTGGCTCGCGAGACATCGGATAAAAAAAGATCGAAATTAGTCCATTAGAAGCCGAGATAATGCAATTTTTTTCGTATCTTCGCATTTTGCACCTCCGAATTCAGTCTTGGAGCGAAAGCCCCCCTCCCCCACTTTTTGTGTTTTGAGTCACTTTCCGCGCGTGCGAGCGGCAGTTTTTCCGCTGATTTATGCCGGCAATATTGCCGGTTATTATTTAATTTTTTTCCAGCTTAGAACTTGGAAAAACGAAGTCACTGGATCAAAGATTATTGCTAAATGGTAAATGCCGATAAACTTTGACCGCTTATATCTCGAGAACCAATAAACGGAATTTAACTTTTTTAAAAAAAAAAGAAGCGTCTTTCCGAGTACTTTAAAATTATAATTTTTGAAAAAACTAAATTGCAAATTGATAAATGTAATCTAATTGTTTAAAAATAAAAAAAAGAGTGCTAACTTTAAAAATTTACTATGGACGTCGTAATCAACCGATTTCAATTTTTCAAAAACCATTTGAAAGGTTGAGCGGTCTTTTCTATATGAAAAAATTTTCAAGTATCCAGATGCTGTATTTGAGGTTGTGCAACATTTTGGAAATTGGAAATTTTTTTCAAAATTTGTTTCAAAAAATTATTTTGCGAAAACTATCAAACCGATTTTAATGAAACTTGTCTGTGTGTCTAAAGTTTTTTTTTTTTTAATGGAATACCCTGTACATTCGTTATTTTTTTATTCTCCTCATTTCTGATTAATAGAGAGGGCGTTCCTTTAAAAAAAAAAACAAGAGATTAGTTTATATCTTCGAATATGTCCAAACCGTTAAAAAAGAATAATCAGGGGTATTATAAAATTGTAAAATATAAGAATCTAAGTTTTCTTTGAATTAAAAAATAAATTGTATCTTGGCACATTCAAATTCAATATGTCTCGCGAAAATGGCTCCATCGTCGCCATTATGTACTACTTATGAATGAAATTGTTTTTTTGAACTGTTAAAGACATGGTTAATATTATTACCCTCCTACTTTTCCTTCCAGTAAAAAAAATCGCATAGAAATTAGCATTTTACAGTGGGGACTACACCTTATATTCTCTGCATTGGAAACTTTAAAAGTGAATATCTCTAAAATGGTTAGTCGCAGTGACACTTCTTGCAAGGTATATCTTTTTACGTGAAAAATATAGGAACATGAAAAAATTTATTAAAGGGTAACAACTTATGACATTTTAAACACATACAAAGTATAGTCCTTTCNCATTAGGAAAAAAAATTATAGGAAGGACTAGTTTTATTTTGACCTCCCCTATACACTTCCGAGAGATTAGGAGGTACTTACCGGACACCCTGTATACCTTATATCGCTTATAAAATATAGAGCGTCCTATTAAAAAAAATATCGGTAATGTTAAAGGTCTGCCAAACAGGCTCAAAAAAAAAATAGAAAATATTGCAGAAAAGTGACAATTTCTATTTACTAATTGACCTGTTTCTGCGTTTTTTTTAAATTTTAACTGGAAAAAAAAATTAATTTTGTTCCACCATTTTGGGACATGTGTATGTATAAAAAAAAATCGATGAAGTAACAAATGCCATTGTTTTCAAGGCAAAAAACTGATTTAGAAATGAGTTTTTGTTTTTAATATACAGGTCATAAATAGTTTTTGACATACCTTTAGATCTAGAAAAAAATTGTACGATACAAAGTTTTAGGAAATTATTTTGCGATTGCAAAGAAACGATTGACTGTTGCACAGACTAAATTTTTGTTTTTTTTTTTTTAATGGAATACCCTGTATGAGCTTTTCAAAAATATATCATACATGACAATTGTCTTTTACGGTTTTCAAAATATTACGTAGTTATTATTATTATTACTGTATTGTCATGAAACATGAGATATTTTTAAAGAAAATATATTTTTTTCAACAAATAAGTAAAATATTGAATGAAATATATGAAATTAAATATTTTTAATTAGGAATACGATTTTTAACAAATGAACATTTCATGGCTTACTATAGTAATGTTTCATACCTATTAACAATAAATATGTAATATCTTGAAAACCGTAAACGATAAGTATCATGTAGTTATAATATATTTTTGAAGAGCTCATTTGACGGTCTTTCTAATGGCATAAAGCTCCCTATTTCTCGATATTATCGAAAATTTCTGTGCAGAAATCATAGATGCCACCACAAATTGTGATCCAAACACAAATTTAAAAAAATATAGATTGCCCCGTCTTATGTTTCCTATATACCTACCAATAGGCTTATACCTTATAGACACTTTAGTGTGACCCTAATCTAAGGTGTCATCTCACATATATAGGCAACCCGTAACCCGCAACATATTGTCATCATAGGTAGTTGAAATTGTACAGACCAAATCTGACCCGTGTGTAAGCTGGCAACATTATTAATCTTTGCACCAATATTTGTAAAGTAGCGGTATATTTACTGAAAAATCGTAGTAATTTTTTTGTAAATTTTTCAGATGTGGGGTATAATACATTTTGTTGTNTTTTGTTTTTGGTAAATAATGATCGATGATACCCACTCCTCCGCCACTGGTAGGTTTCTAAAGCTGGTAATTTTTTGTTTCAAACCTACTGTCATACTAAATGTGCACTCCGAATTTGGTTAAATTATCTCAAGCGGTTTAGAAATGAAAAATTCAAAACTGATTTTGAAGGCTTTGTATTTTGTAGGGGAGGCAAAACGTTTTTAATTTTGTAGGTTTACCCATAGATTTAAGAAATTTATATATTTCTTAGTTATTTATATTTTTTTTTATACATTTTTCTTGTATTAAAAAGGTTATATTAAAAGAATTTGTACAAAAACTTAAATCATTTTACCTATTTCTAACCACAATTTATATTTTTTCTTTTCTATCTTGCCCCATCCTAGCCCATTGGCTGGCGACGCCCTTGAATATTATTACCCTCCTACTTTTCCTTCCACTAAAATAAAATCGCAAAGAAATGCTTTATTTTAGCATTTACCAGTGGCGGTACGCCTTAAATTCTTTGCACTGGAAACTTTAAAAGTGAATATCTCTAAAATGGTTAGTCGCAGTGACACTTCTTGCAAGATATATCATTTTACGTGAAAAATATAGGAACATGAAAAAATTTATTAAAGTGTAACAACTTACGACATTTTAAACACATGCAAAGTGCCACAAGTAGCGCCCTATAACAAGTAACAACAAAATTATGATTATATTTGAATTTGTTGCCTAAAGAACCTCTGCTCCTCCAAATTTGTACGATATCTGTAAATCTGTAAAAGTTATTTAAAAATAATGAAAATAAATTTGTCATTTTGAGGCCATGTATCATTTTAAGTATTAGCTGTTGCCCCATGTACCCTATATACCGAAGTTTTCGTGTAAAAAGCTAATAGTCGTCACTATAAAATATCTTTTACATTTTACCGTATATTAAAAAATGCGATACCCTTTTAACTTTTTATTTACGTTTTCAACTAAGTCTAAGTTAGTAGCAGCAGAAATATCGCCCTGTGTAAAAAGCGCTCACCTCTTCCCCCTGTCCAGACGCTTCGCTAAAAGGACGTCGTCGATGACCCCGCATCGACAGGAAGCCGTGTAGAACACAAACACTGTTACTGTTATGTAGGGATTTAGCCTCATAGTTGTCCTATAGTACTCGCCCAAGTGCCGGCTATTGCATTTTACGAAAAACTAATTGAAAATCGTACGCGCGCCGGCTGCTGTTTTGGTTCGGTTTGTGGGTCAAGAGTTTGCGGGAGTCAGCGGTTTTTCTGTGCTGTCGTAATGCAGAAAATAAAACAGCCATCCTCGGGGACTGTTACGAAATTGTATGCTCGGTTACAAGCGAAATTAATCGCTTGCTTTTGATATTGAAACCGGGGAAATCACCTAATAGGCTATTGATTATATCCAAAAAAACAGGGTTAATAGGAATTGTGACGTTCAAGCAATTTTATTGGATGGATCGTTCAAAGGGTAATTTTAGATGGAAAAACCGCGGAGTGCTATTAAATTAGAGGGTGAAAATCGGAGATAGGGGTGAAAATGCACCCCTTTCAGTTTTTTAATTGTAGCTCGAAAACGAAGCAAAATTTCGCTATAGATCATAGGAAAAATTATTTAGAGAATTGAATTTCCCATGGAAATAGCTTATTTAAAAAATTTAAAAGGAAATTTGAATGCAAAAAAATTGTTAATAAACAATTTAAAAAAAAACAACAAAAAATTAGATTTTTTTATTTTTTAACTTTTTTGACTCATTTTTTTTAGTAGAAGTAGGCAAGGAAAATTACTGTACAAAATAACTAGATGAGATTCCCTTCAAAATGATGCGTTTTCAAAAGTTTTTGGACTAATATTGACTGAGTTATAGCCGGTCAAATTTAAATATTTTTTAGATTTTCGTCGCTTTTAACATAATAATGTTTGTAATTGTCTTATTTTTACAATAAATTGGTTCTTTACTTAATAAAAAATTATTTTAAAAGATTTATTTGTTAATAATAAATAAAGATTTTCACAACTTAGAGTCAAAAAAGTAAATAAAATCAAAAAATCTTATTTTTTGCTTTTTTAAAATTGTTTATTAACGATTTTTTGTATAAAATTTTTCTTTTAATTTTTTAAATAAGCCATTTCGATGGGAAATTCAATTCTCTACAAAATTTTTCCTATGGACTATACCGAAATTTTGCTTCGTTTTCGTGCTATATTTAAAAAACTGAAAGGGGTGCATTTTCATCCCTATCTTCAATTTCAACCCTCTAATTTAATAGCACCCCGCGGATTTTTCATTTTTAATGACCCTTCGAACATGTCATATGATGAAAATCCTTAAACGTCTTATTTCCTACCTTTTTGCAAAAAAATCAGAATTAAAACGTATAAGAAAGGATAAACGCGACGAAAATCGAAGAATTGGTTAATTGTAAGTTTGAGCGGCCATATATCAATCAATTTTCATCCAAAAATACTTTAAAACCTCTTATTTTGAAGGAAATTTCATCTACTTTTTTTTTCTATGAAGCAATGCCTATCCCTATCTTTACTCAAAAAAAAAACTAGAGGTAAAGAAGTAAAAAAAATCAAAAACTCCAATTTTTTGCTTTATTAACCATTTTTTGCATAAAGTTTTCATTTTAATTTTTTTAAATAAGCTATTTCGATTGGAAATTCAATTCTCTAAATAATTTTTCCTATAAACTATACCGAAATTTTACTTCGTTTTCGTGCTATATTTAAAAAACTGCAAAAGTGTATTTTCACCCCTATCTTCAATTTCAACCCTCTATTTTAATAGAACTCCGCGGTTTTTTCTTTTAAAATGACCATTTGAACGATTCATGTAATAAAATATCTTGAACGTCATAGTTCTTTTAAAATCCTATAATCAATAGCCTGTAAGGATCTTAATAAACTATAGAATTAGAAAAGTTATCTTTTCAAATGATGTTCAATTGTTATCTTGTAACAACATATTTTACAAACAAGCTTAAAAAACAAATAAAATAAAACCAATGTAAAATATATGAAACACGCGTACATAAATGTATTCAATTTTCTAAATACCACAGCTGCAGGCCTTTCATTTCCATTATTTTATTCGCAAATGACAAATAATAATGCAGGAGAAACAAATATCCCCCTATTCATATGCGGATATTTTGTTATATAAATTGAAAACAGGATGTTGTTACTGTTATCACGTGTATAAATATTTCGCGTAGGTATTCCTACATATAGTTTATATATTTGAATGGTTTGTATTTGTGCAATAACATTTAGCTGACTGGAAGTATGTCAGCGGGCTTAATCACTTTTTATTTCGTGCATTCATTATGCGTTATGCGCGGCAACGAGTTCAGCATTAACCGGGATTTATATATCATTTATCTTTCCAGTAATTTGGTTTACGCTTTGATATGCTCCGATGTGCATTATTAAACACACCTTTCGCCCCCTTTCCCCTTTCGCCCTAAAGTAATTAATACCGGATTGTTAATTAAAGTGCACCTTAACGAAATGTTCCTAACGAATATTCTGTTTGTATGTTGTTTTTTTATTAATGATAACAATGTAATATCAATTACACAGCCACAAAAAAAAAGTTGTCTGTACTTTTCATGCGACAAATGTTATCCGTAGTATTTTTCCTTCCTGATCACGAATCCGGTGTCAGAATTGAGCTATCACATCACAGGAATTTCCTAACCTCAAAAAACAGTTCAAAAATAGCAAAAATTCACGAAAAAGTGCTAGGAAAAATAAAAAAAAAATTTTCTATATTCAAATGTTCATTGGTATAATTAAAACCCCGCTAAACGTGAATCCGCGATCAGAATTGATGGTTCCTTTTCTAACCTCAAAAAAAACGTGTCAATTAAGATCCGATATCACGAATTTTCAAAAAATAACAAATTCGCGCCAAATATGGTATACGGCAGTTTTCGGGGTCACTGATCACGTATTCTAGGTCAGAATTGCGAAATTAATTTTGTAATATTTTTATTTACTATATAACCTGAGTACCCAATCATGTTTTAACCTTTTTTTCGGCTATATCTTTTCTTTTTTCTGTAAAAGATCTATTCACGGGTTTTCTGCCTAATCTCAGGTAATAAAGTACTGTAACAAGAGCCGGGATGCGTGGTAATTTATTTATTAGTTCTCGGAACGGATGGGCCAAAGAGTAAAATATTTCAGTCAAGACTAATTTATCGAAAAGTTAAGGGCTCTCAAGTAGGTTAGCGTCGTCCTTCGGAGAAATTTAGCAATATTTTTAACAAGTTCACTTAGAGTCGGGGCCATGTGTTGAGCATCTGGTATAACGAGAAAAATCGATATTTCAAATAACGCGCGAAATGCATTCCAAAGAACGTAGTAATTCCAAGGATAAGTTGTTAGAAAAATAATAATAGATCAAATAGCTGTTTTTTAGTCGAATTTTCTAAGCTATAAGAATAGATTAAATGAGATTTAGTCAATTAGTCTCAATTTTCTTTAAGTTTTTCATAATTTTTTACTGTTTTTGTTAGGAAACTAGAATATCTCGCAAATGTTTCAAAATAATCCACGCACACAATCAATGGAAATCGGTAACCCGTCAAATTGTCTGAAAATGAAATATGTTATAATTTTCAGATGTCCTGATCAAAAGTTGTCACGGGCCCAAGACCAGGGCCCGAGAACTTATACTTGAAAATATGGGGAAACTGGGAACCACGTGACTTGAGATGGATATACAAGTTGGGGAAAGAGTCTATAGATGTCGCTACAAAGATTTTGTAGAATACCAATCTTGACAATTGCAATTATGAATCATTTCGTCTCATTCATGTTGTTCATGTTTATTGTTGGTTGGGTTTGGTGAGTGTTGGTGTGTTTTATTTGTGTTTTTAGTGTGTTTTATTAGATACTTAATTCACATTTATTTATATAACATAATAATGTCTGATCATCATATAATCACATTTTTTTATTAATAATAAAATGTTTTGTTTTTTTGTTTTTTTTTAATAAAAAATGTGATCAGAGGTAGTAGTTTTTTTTATGGATATCAACACAACGAAAAATTTAAAGTTGCATAATAAATCTCTATTACATGAATTAATTAAAGATTGGTTTAGTAAAATTATTTACTTGTAATATTTTTTTATTCACCGTGAAAGCTAATACAATATAGAAAGCACTGAAACTCTATAATCATTTTCACTCTTTTTTTTCAAAATATGTACTGAAATTTGAAATTTTTTCAACAAACATTTTAAAAAGTTACAGTATCAAAATTATTTCTTATTTTAAGTAGGAAGACTATTAGAGCATTTAAAAGTGTCTTTAATGCTTGAGTGATTTTAATGCTTTTTATCAAATGTACTTATTTTCTCATGGTGACAAAAAAAATTATCTACGTGAAAATTATTTTACAAAATCAATTTCTGAGTGATCTGTGTAGGGTGAGATTTGTTATGTAATTTTAAATTTAGCGGCGGCAGAATACCTAAAACAAATATTGAGTAGGTAGGTATATAGTTGTAGAGCGTACAACTAGATGGCGCTTGCATCTTTTACCGGCTACAGGTAATTTAACTCACTGTATTACCGATAATTCCTAGAAAAGGAAAGCAATAGAAGTTGGAGAAAGTGTCAACAGTTAGCGCTGTTAATGACCACGAAATCTGTTCAAGTTTCCTATCTATAGTATCATTTATCTAGG
>NW_019416440.1:20197-61925 GCF_000390285.2 Anoplophora glabripennis
AATTTTTTCAACAAACATTTTAAAAAGTTACAGTATCAAAATTATTTCTTATTTTAAGTAGAAAGACTATTAGAGCATTTAAAAGTGTCTTTAATGCTTGAGTGATTTTAATGCTTTTTATCAAATGTACTTATTTTCTCATGGTGACAAAAAAAATTATCTACGTGAAAATTATTTTACAAAATCAATTTCTGAGTGATCTGTGTAGGGTGAGATTTGTTATGTAATTTTAAATTTAGCGGCGGCAGAATACCTAAAACAAATATTGAGTAGGTAGGTATATAGTTGTAGAGCGTACAACTAGATGGCGCTTGCATCTTTTACCGGCTACAGGTAATTTAACTCACTGTATTACCGATAATTCCTAGAAAAGGAAAGCAATAGAAGTTGGAGAAAGTGTCAACAGTTAGCGCTGTTGAAGATCACGGAATCTGTTCAAGTTTCCTATCTACAGTATCATTTATCTAGGCCCAAGACCCAAAATGAATACTCGTGGAGATAAGCAACATTGAAATAAAGCTTATATATAGTCTACGGACAGCTGTATGTCTCTTTTCTCTCAATCTCGTTCTAACTTCATTATTATGCGGGACACCCTGTATAGTTGAATATATAGTACATCCCTTGTACGTTTGCTTCTTCCATCAAATCAAATATCTTTTGATGTATGCTCGAGTTAGTAATATTAAAGTTATTTATAGCAGACAATCGCAGGAGGTGGGCGTCAAACTGAAACAAGTGAATTAATAAAGGATATCTAATAATTTTCATTTGTTTCGCTCTGACACCCACCTGCTACAATTTCGTCCTTTGATAAAAGAAGTATATAGGGTAGAGTGTTTTTTACTCTATTATTAAAGGATTAAGCTAATGCAAATAAGTTCAAGAAAATGTTTCCTAAAAAAACAGTACCCATCGACAGTAACAATCTAAGTAAGTCAAAGGTGTCTAATCTCACAGACAGGATTTGTGTGTACCCCAACTAGCGTTGACTTATATCAGCAGTATCAAATAAATAGCTAAATTAATAATTATCCAAAACATTTTGTTTCATACGCCCCCTAACAAAAAAATTTATACCGATTTTCAACAAGTATGCCTTTTTTATATAGAATTGTCCACGGAATCTAAAAATGAATCCCAAATGATTATTAGGACATTGGCGTAGAAGTTGGGAGTAAAAAAATCTCTCTTTACTACCCATTCCTACGCCACTGACCTACAAAAATTTGTAAATTTTACAGTAAATTATGCATTATGTGTAAATGTGCAAATTTCATAAATAATATGATTTTAAAAGTGATCAATAGACATACGCTGTATTCCAGAAAATAATTTACGACGAACAATAAGACGTTCGGGCCACAGACGACTAGATGACTAAAAACAAATTAGAACGTAAGCATCGAGGCGAATGGGATCGTCCCGTTTTATCGGGCACGACTTTCCCGAGGATCGGGGTCCGAAGGGAAAATAATAATTATTAATGGGCCCGTTTATAGAATTTTCCGGCTTAATTGCCCCTGCGTGACCCGCACGCGGAGGCCTTTCGTGTAATTATGCACGACGCGCCGGATCGATGGTTCGGGTTAATCATTTTAACGCCAACGAGCACGTTTAGCGTCTTATCAGCGATTCGGGTGCAAGCCGAACGTTCAACTTTGCCTCCCGAATGCGGTAATTAATTGGCAAGCAATTTTTTTTGAAAGCCGATTGCTTTGATCGCTGTCGAGATACTTATAATTCTTAAAAATAATGTGCTTATAGCAGTGGCGGCTAGTGGGGGGGAGCTTACAATGTCATCTAAATAATCAAATGGGTTAGTCTTATGAATCACATTAAAAAGGAAGTGTTAAATTTTTAATGTGCAGTCAATTTAACTCGACTTACAAAATTATTGTGAAAAACTCTTAATACGTGGGCTCCGCTCTTACATCTGTAAAGCGTTTACAGCGGTGGTCATGGTTACCGTCGCGAGATAACTTTTGTGCCGAGCGGTTTTAGTTTTTAAAAACAAAATTTCTTTTTATTTTAAAACTTTCACAAAATTATCGATGAATTAAAGTCAAAGTGAATACAATAATCTCAAAGGTATGGGCTCTGTATTACCTCTAGACAATAACTGGTTAAACAATGAACTTGACCCATATTTATAAGTTTAGCAGAACAATGAAACTGCAAGGGTTGCAAAGTCAGCATCTTGTCAGGATTGGTAACTCGTCCACCCCTGGATGAGAACTTAGGGTTTTTCTTCAAAAAAGGCCAAAGTTCGAAACCTCGATGACTTCAGCATCTTCTTCGAGTTGGATGTTGGATTTGGACCTTCTTCTTCTTATAATTTTTCTTATTCTTTTCCATAAAATTGCAATAATAATTAAGATAATTATGAAAAGTAAAATGTATGTGACCCAATGGATATGTTCATTTACCATAGTACTAAGATTTTGATTTTCAATTTCTTCTTGTAAGTTTTCTGTACGTCTTGATAATTCTGATAATTCTTCTAAGTTAATACGTTTTGTTAAAGTCATTTTTTGTTGATAATTTGAAAATGTAAGATTATTCGGTACCTTCAGGGCTGGAACGTCAATGGGTTATATATATTCTTGAAAATTTTTATTTGGGGTTAACTTGTAAGTATCAATTATGCAGGAACATTCTTCTGGAATTGTAATAAGATGGTTTCCTATTAATTGTTTCTTTCTTCTCCCATTACATTCTGTCTCCATTATTATAGTGGAAGTTGTCGAAATTATCCANTCACTCACTAGCGGGAACCATTGCGAATACATTGATATATAATAATATTCAATTATGTTAGTTTCTTCGACGATTTGTGTCCTCATCTGAAGCTCTGTTACATGGTAAAAATATACATACTAAATCGCCCCCTTAAGCGGTTTGGCTATCTCAGTTAAAATTGCAATTTTTGGCACTTGTATTGTTCTTTCACTCACCGATTCAATTACTCTATGGTTTACATACCCCAACTAACGTTGACTTACATCAGCAGTATCAAATAAATAGCTAAATTAATAATTATCCATAACATTTTGTTTCATACGCCCCCTAACAAAAAGATTCCAATCAACTGAGATGAAATTTTCGGTAAAACGGTACAGTATACCTTTTTTATGTAGAATTGTCCACGGAATCTAAAAATGAATCCCAAATGATTATTAGATTATTAATCTCGTTTTATTACGCATTCCTAAGTCACTGACCTACAAAAATTTGTAAATTTTGCAGTAAATTATGCACATGTCAGAAAAAAAAATTTGAATCAATTTGTTATAAGCATACCAAAGATTTCATAAATAATATGATTTTAAAAACTGACCAATACGGCCCTGTATAATGAAAACGGTGAGACTTTGACCTTTATTGACATTTATGTACATTAAGTGGTACATTTATAGTCATAACATAGGCTGATTGTAAGTATTCATCTACAGTATAAAAACAATGATTTAAAAAAATGATTTCGTAAACTTACGAAAGGTCTTTTGAGACATGTTTTAACCTGTTTTCGTCCACAAAAATTATCAAACTTGTTGAACAGACTAATTGTAAGTTTGTTACGTTTAGTTAGGGTAATACGCGAATAAGATTCAACCAGATTTCCAGCGTGCCTAGTGTTATAGATAGAGAGATAGATAGTTTGAGATAGTGTCAATATAGATTTAGTTTCAAGATATGAGATCGATTTCTCTTTCATTTCATATTTCAAATATTTTAAAAATTACAGGAACAATGGATATTGGTCTATAGTTGTCAAATTTATCAATATCTCCTTTTTTATGAATAGGAAGTACTTTAGTTATTTTAAGACAGTCGGGCCAAACCGCCTCATTTAAAAACTTATTGAATAATATGGTCAAAGGTGCAACAAGAAACTCAAGCGAGGTTTTTACCATGAGACTACTAATTCCATAATAATCTAAAGAGCTGGTATTTTTCAATTTCAAAATAGCCTGGCGTACATCTGACTCAATAATTGCCGAAGTAAAAAAAGATGATGATATTTTAGGCAAATTGTGGAGGAATATGGCGGGATTTACGCCTTGATTTCCAATCGACTTGGCAATAATATCAGAAACAGTAGCAAAAAAACTGTTAAACTCCTGAGCACAAAAATTTGAAACATTAGAATTACATTTTTTGAATCTTTCTGAATTCACAATTTTCCATACAGCTTGGTTTATAGTTATTATTGGCATTACAGATAGTATTGCTGTAACAGGTACGTTTTGCCTCTTTTTATTGAGTTCTATTTGTGGTTAAAGTTTGAATCACCCGAACTGAAACACCCGAAACAAAATATTTAGACACGCGCTGTATTTCAGAAAAAAATTTACGACGGACAATGAGACGTTCGGGCCACAGACGACTAGATGACTAAAAACAAATTAGAACGTAAGCATCGAGGCGAATGGGATCGTCCCGTTTTATCGGGCACGACTTTCCCGAGGATCGGGGTCCGAAGGGAAAATAATAATTATTAATGGGCCCGTTTATAGAATTTTCCGGCTTAATTGCCCCTGCGTGACCCGCACGCGGAGGCCTTTCGTGTAATTATGCACGACGCGCCGGATCGATGGTTCGGGTTAATCATTTTAACGCCAACGAGCACGTTTAGCGTCTTATCAGCGATTCGGGTGCAAGCCGAACGTTCAACTTTGCCTCCCGAATGCGGTAATTAATTGGCAAGCAATTTTTTTTGAAAGCCGATTGCTTTGATCGCTGTCGAGATACTTATAATTCTTAAAAATAATGTGCTTATAGCAGTGGCGGCTAGTGGGGGGGAGCTTACAATGTCATCTAAATAATCAAATGGGTTAGTCTTATGAATCACATTAAAAAGGAAGTGTTAAATTTTTAATGTGCAGTCAATTTAACTCGACTTACAAAATTATTGTGAAAAACTCTTAATACGTGGGCTCCGCTCTTACATCTGTAAAGCGTTTACAGCGGTGGTCATGGTTACCGTCGCGAGATAACTTTTGTGCCGAGCGGTTTTAGTTTTTAAAAACAAAATTTCTTTTTATTTTAAAACTTTCACAAAATTATCGATGAATTAAAGTCAAAGTGAATACAATAATCTCAAAGGTATGGGCTCTGTATTACCTCTAGACAATAACTGGTTAAACAATGAACTTGACCCATATTTATAAGTTTAGCAGAACAATGAAACTGCAAGGGTTGCAAAGTCAGCATCTTGTCAGGATTGATAACTCGTCCACCCCTGGATGAGAACTTAGGGTTTTTCTTCAAAAAAGGCCAAAGTTCGAAACCTCGATGACTTCAGCATCTTCTTCGGGTTGGATGTTGGATTTGGACCTTCTTCTTCTTATTATNAACCTTGTTTGATATTTCTCTATCATACTTGGCATAAAGTTTAGATACATTGGAATATATTTAAAAAATGCTACAAAATCGTTTGTGGCTACACCAGAGGCGTACAACAGGGATAAAGGAGCAGTTTCCCATTCCTAACTTCTACACCACTGGCGGAATTTTTATTTTGGTACAATTTTTCAATTTTTCAATACTTGCTATGTAATTCATCTACTATTCCTTCATAGTGGTGAAGTCATTATTTCTCGAGATTTTTAAAGTTAAACATAGGGCTGCACAATCATTTTTATATTATTATGTAATTTATTTATCATATTATTATTATTCGTATGTTCTAAAGTATCTAAACTTTATGCCAAGTATGAAATATCAAACAGGGTTAAAGTAATGGGCTAAAATCATTTACAATTTTTAAAATGAAACACCCTGTAACTCCGTAAGGAGACATATTTTATCTAAGCGTTATGTGTCAATTCTTTTAATGTTCAACCCAGGTTAATCCAGTTGGCGTATATACAATTACTAATGAATCACCCTGTATATTGTTTTTTTGTGTTTTTAAAAATATTGTAGTTTAAATTAATTGTAGCACTTGCAATGTTATCAATTGAAAAGTTAATGGTACAGAAATGCCAAACTTTAATGGAAAAGTAATTGAAAAATTTATTTCGGACAATAGCAGAATAAACTTTCACTATAAAAAATAATGTTGAACACATTTTCCCTGTTTTTCAATAGTAGTTAAAATAAAACTACCCAAATTGATTTTTTTTTAATACTTTGTACCTAATTTTCTTTTTCGCCCTAACTGGTATGGATGTCAAGAGACGCCACTGCTTATAGTTCGTTTACAATAAGTCTGCAATGAAATCACATTGCGAAATGATACAGTGTTGCCAGGTTGTAACTTTTTTCGGGATATTTAATGAAATTAATTTTTGATATCGAATCCAGTTTATTAAAATTGTAGCTTAGAATTACAGGTTATGAAGTTCTTTTAAATAATTTAGAAAACACTCAAAAAATTAATTTTGACTTAGTCTAGGTAATATGATTATTGCAGTTAATATTATCTAAAGTTCTGTAATATTTTTATTCAAACGTAAAAAGACAATAGTAGGGAATACAAAACGACATATACAAGGTGTTACCTTGAGTGGGTCATATTCATACGGAAGCTACCTTTAACCTTTAGAAACACGTAATACAAGTTTTCTCAAATTCTATCCTAAAAACTGAATTTTTGTTTAATTTTTTTTTCGTAATTTTCACATCCCACCTCTGGAAAAGCTAGTATGACCTCAAGCAATGTATAAAAACGCCTAGCAATAAAATTTATTGCTAGGCGTTTTTTTTTGTATATAATGAGTAGAAAATTTCTATTACATGTTCATTTGGCCAACAACATATTTTAATTATTTATCTCCTCAACAATTTTATTATATTAATGGTAAATTTCGTTTTGTTCCGTTTCAAAAGGTCTCCAAAATGCCATGGAATAATATTAGTATACAAAATATCCCTCTTAATTCTCCCTTTCGCAATTGTCATATGAATGATTAATAGAAGGTGCCTATAATAAATTAAAATTACCTGAATCACACCACATTCCGCACTGCTGCACTGCACTGCTAGGAAATTTGTCAATCACTTGTCAACAATTGAGATTTATTGCCCAGTCGCCCAGTGCGGCTATGTTATACGCCGTTTGCCCGCGCGCGCTTTCTTCAACTGGTCGTATACATTTCTACCACCTCCACGTTTAGTTCAACCAGACCTGTATATGGGTATGGCTATATAAATATGGGAACAAGTACCGAGTTGCTGCGTCAACGACCGAAACTGCTACATACTCCTAACCCCTTGGTTCTTCAATTGAGATCGGAAAGATTATACACACTTGGGAACTGTGACATGAGCATAGGTAGGGGGGGGAAGCCTCCCTCCCCTAATTCTTATTGCATACTGCAAGTTTCAAAAATTACATTATTATTGCTGGCTATTTGTTTTATACGATAGTTTTGATATATATATATATAAAAATTTAGAAAAAAATAATAATATTATTTATTTGTTTAAATAATTGAGACATTTAGTGTAAAACAGTCAGATTGAATCACTTTAGGTCATTGTTTGCTTTTGGCCGTTGGGTAGAAAGGCTTTTGCACTAAATTCCTCTTTAACCGTATATTCTCGGTATTTCTGACACTATGATTCACATACCATACTATTTGTTCAATAATCTGGCTCTCGCCACCCCCCTCTCCCTAGAAAAATTCCTGGCTACGCCCATGAACTGTCATATGCATTATTGCCTTATCTCATTAATAGTAAAGATAGTTGAAGTCAAAATAGAAAGATATCATAGATTGTATAAATAAAACACTGGCAAATAATTTCTACAGTACTCAAAAGTTCGATACCCCCCAGTGTCATAGTGTCATACTTTTCAAGAACAAGAACTACTTACAGGACGAGCGATGGCTGTCATTGTCCCTGGCACCCAGCGTCAGGAGATTCGAAGGGTCGGTGGAAATGGCCCCTCAGTAACGATGAATTAAAGAACATGCATCTTTATGTACAGCGACTTTGTAGCCGAGCTATTGATAGTCAGCGGTTCTAAGAATGTTTCTTCGTATTGTCGTGGTAAGTCAGTAAGGAAGTAAGTCGTATAAATACTAATGAAATGGCTTCTGTCAGTCTAATTTTCAGCCTGTATATGTCCAGTATGTATGTACGGACGTATTAACGATAGAATCGTCGGAATATTAAGTGAGTTTGTCGAAAGGGGAGACATTTTTAATAAATTCGCCATCGACCATCCGTAATTCGAGCTACGCGAACACGTGTCGTGCGTGTCCTGATCTTCGGACGTCGGTTCATTAAAAACAAACATGATAGCTTCGTAATTAAATCCATTAAGGGCTGCAGATGGTTAGCGGGCAGGAATTACAAAGAGGATTTGATAAAAGGGCCCCTTCGCCGGCGGCAGCGAGATGCGGGCGCCGCCGGTCCAAGCACAGGTTGTGGCCTTTGTCCAGGATATTCATTAACGCGCGCTGCGAGGTGGTCCTGGAAAAACAGTTGGGCGTTCGCAGACGATTGGCGCGGCCTTTGATACTTTATCCCGCTCTTCTCCAGGCTGTTTTGCAGACGTAAATGAATGTCTGGATTGAAATGTTACGGCGTACATTGAAAACGTAATTAAAAATTATTGTAGACGACCTAGCACGAGTTTGCTCGTTTATTGGGCGCCTACCTCAACAGTCTTTGAAGAAATCATCTAAACTATAAGGTACACGATGTTTTCTATTAGTCGGAAATATTTAAATGGGTGATTCTTCAAATTATTTTATGAAAAAAATTCATATTAACATATTTCCAAAAATATCTCCATTTTAATATATACGACTTTTTTTGTTTTTTTTTAATAATGGAATATTTTCTTTTCCCAAGCTTCAAACGATTTAACTGCCTTTTAGAGGGCATGTTTTTGTGTAAACTATAGTTTACTTTACCATTACGAGTAGTGTGGGTAGGAATATTATACAATACTTTAAAAAAACAATATGCACGCCCCTGATATTTTTAATTTTGTGAGTATTGTTTGATATAAAATATCTCTTATTGGACTAAGATGTTTCTTAGATTTTCCTTCTTGGAATTTAAGTGAGAAATGTCAATTTATTAAAAATGAAGCAAAATATTTCAAAGTCAAGAGCAAAGCGATGTTTGACATTTTGTAAACAACAACATAATAAAAAAATAACACGTTAGCTACAAGAATATTTTCACTTAATAATGTATTTAAATTATATCCGGAAATTGTTCCGAGATCACGAATATTTCGAAAATTATCGCGAGTCGAAGGCGATAATCTAAAAAAAAATTCGTGACCAAGAAAAAATGTGCCAGAATAATTTAAGTACGTGTGGCATTCGATAAGAAAATTTTACATCAAAATTTTGAATAAAATTGAAAATCAAACCCCCGACATTTTGAAGTCGAATTATTAGAAAGCCATGCCACCCGTCATGGGCGTAGGTGGGATTTTTGCCTGAAATGGGCCTTGAGGGGCTAGGTAATTAGCCGGCTAGTCCGACCAAAAAGATATTATTAGATCGTTTTTTTTCTGGTGGGGTGGAGCTTTCTCTAGTCGTGCCCACTCCCTTAGCTACGCGCCTGCCAGCCATGCGATTTGTTATTGCTGTCACCACAAAGTGTAAATTATATAGAGCGGTAACTGGATTAGTATAAGATACAGAAATTGCGTAGGGACAAATTCATCCGTTGTATGGCGCTGTTATAGTATTTTTTTTACAAATATGATATTTACCGAGATTGAACTTATTGTACCTTAGCAACATTTTAATTGTGAAGCTAATGAAAAATGCACAAATGTCAATTTAACGTCATTAGTCATAATGATTCGTTTACAATTAACACTAACAAACCCTTGCGCCTGCACTCGATATAATCTGCGCTTGGGTGTGCAGCAAAATGAAACTCCCTCTCAACGGTAAATAAAGCTTTTTTTTAAACAAAAGTGCAGTGGAAATAAATGTAGGGGCATGCGTTCGTTGAAGAGTGTTTGATGGAGTCGCTCGCAAGTATCAGTATCTAGTCGCTGGCGCCAATCTGCTGTGGCCCTTTCCTGGAACCATAGTGTGTGTCCCGCATTCGTCTGTTTCTTGTTGTTTGCAACTGTTAGACCGGTCCGGCGTTAGGCTGGCGCTCTTAAAGTGATACTTAAATATATACCCATAAATCCAATCGCCGTTTGGTTGAATGAAATTAAAAATTGCACCAGCCGATAAACGAAGTTTTTTATCTTCTCCCACTATAGTAAATAGACTATTAATACATTGTTTTTAAGGAGGTAAGTGGATTTTACCGTAGAAGTGGAAGTTGCTATGGACAACGGGAGGTAAGTGAGGTAACTTATCTCCCTAGGGAAAAAAGCTATTTCGAGTTATAAATGCATATTTTATGAACAAATAAATAGAAATATTTGATGAACATTACATTTTATTAATTATTATTAATGAATATTTATAGTAATTGTACTATTTATAAAATCTGGATAATTATTCCCCTCGCGTTTACTAATTGTCACATTTTTCTCAAGACGATTTGACCGCTCCATTTCAGTAACCGGAGGTTCAATATTGTCTGACTGATCTATTAAAACATTGCTAGTACATCAACCCCTGCATTAGAAAGTAACGTTGCCGATGTTCTTCGGAATGAGTGGCCTGTATATGTTTCAGGATGTTCCAATTTCAAAAACTGACTCGCTCCGCTCGGGCGCAAAATCGTTCTCGACTGGTAAATAATACCTATTTTATGGTGTAAATAACTATTACCGTAATCTTGATCTTATTGTTTTAATTTTTTTTACCAAAATTTAATTGCCGTCATGAAGGAAATAAAATTACTGTTTCGAACAAAATTACCGGTCACGTGGCTTGTAATCATTTATAAAGGCTACGTACCTTAATATCCTGTCCACCTAAGAATTGCCACATCATGTTATGTTTTTCTTAAACTTGATCCTCCCGGAAACGGCACGCCGGAAAGTTCCCATTATCAACCCTTTTCCGACGCTGACGCTGACGCATTCTTTCGCAAACAAATGAGGAACCGCTCCCTATTAACAGCCGCCTTATTATCGTCCCTTTTCTTCTCTAGTAAACTTAATGATGACAAATAGGGGTCGCTGCGTCGTCCATTACGCCTTCCTCGCGCCTACCGGCAACCCCCACCCCTCCGTAATGGCCTCGTTAGGGAGAATAATTCGCAAATGCTCCGTCTATTCGCATCAACTAATAGAGGAATAAAGCGGATACAGTGATTGCGGATTACTACTTGTACCGGAATGCATAATGGCACATTATCTAGCCCATTGTGTCTGCGTTCCGTGCTGGGGGTCGTCGACGGGTACAAATTGGGGAAATGTATATTTTATTAGGGTTACGGTAAGAGGATGTTGCTTGTGGAATACGCGAAATTTAAATAAATGGGGAGGATTTTACAATTGACGTTCGGAAATTCAAAGAGTGACCGCAAAGAAAGCCATTTTTCCGTCTGTTTTTGAGACTTTGACAGAGGCGGCAGGGAAAATCCTAAAAATATTCTAAAAATATCCAAATACTCGTTATGAAAAATGAAAATGAGCATCACTTTCAGTTTTTCGAAACTTATACTTATGCTTAATTCTAAAAAAATAATTGCGTTGTAATAAATTTAAAATTCCATAAAATTCCTGCGAATTTCAAATAATACGCTACGTCGAGAACCGCGGCGTTGCCGCTATCACGCATATGGACGTTAAGTTAATCAACAACAGCAGTTTGAAGGAGAATTATTATAAATTATGTATCTTACAAGTACCTAATCGATTTCTACGTGCTGCCATACGGTTCCTCAGATATCGGTTTCCTATTTGTACAAGTTGCTGTAAAAACTGTTTGTCAATTGCTGCGCATTCTAAGTGGAAAGACCAAAAAAATCTGCATTCTCATAAGACTGTACTAAATCGTGAAAAAATATTTTATTAATATCTCGTCTCTTATATAGGTATCCAAACTAGTCATAATTTTTTTTGAGGATTTTTTTCACATTAATAAGCTTATATTAATTTTTTTACGAATATTTGTTCGTCAATTCCAAATCAGATAAACCTTCTTAAATATTATTGATTTAATTTTTACTCATTGTCAGACTCGATTATAATAAAGTTAATTAAATGCCATTTACTTTCATTCAATCACATTTCATTTTTTGTCAATTCATTGGAGATCGTAGTAAAAAAAAACGAATTTTCATCAATTCAGTTAAATATTTCAGTACAATTTTACACATATTCAAAGGTATCATTGTGGATGTTGTATCTCAAAAAATTTTCTTGTAATATGCCAAAAATCTTAAACAAAAACGATTTAAATTAAGATTATGAAAAACTCCAATAATATTGAGTTTTAAAAAATATATATACAAGAACCTGTACCATTATATTTATTGAAGAACGACTCAACAAGAGTCGTTCTTTAAATTTTTTGTTCATAGTTTCCAGACAATCGTTATTGGCCTATCAAGATCATATTTATTTATTTATTTATTTATTTATTTATTTATTTATTTATTTATTTATTTATTTATTTATTTATTTATCACATTTGGAATGCAAACAGGCTTGCTGCCCAAAACTGCATCCACTAATACAATTGTGAACATAGTGTAAACAAAAAAAAAAAAACTAACAGGAAATGGATACATCAGTGAAAAAATATACAAAAATAAGTAAAAAATTAATTAAAGGAACTGAATATTCCTAATAAATCTTTTGAAACTGCTAAGAGTATTATTAAAAATATCAATATTAGAGTCGACAAAGTACATATTATAATTAACAGTCATTCTGTACAATGGACTATTTAGTCCGAGATTGGTATGTTGGGTTGATGTGCTAAATAAATTAGTCGACCTCGTATTTTAGTGGAAAGCGTCTATTAAATTCTATTACCTTTGAACCCATTATTTTTTGTGACCTTTAAATGTCGTACAAGGACATGGAAACATTTTTTGATCCCAGATTCCGACATAAACTTAACCGCTACATACGTTGCTGACATAAAAAGTAGCGTATTCCATTTTGTATTAAGTTGACCTTAGTTTGACCTTGCAACATGTGGTGAAGGTCAAATCCAAGCTTACTATCTAATTTGTCATACAAAATCGTATAAATTTTGCTTGAATCATCTTTGTTGAGTTTTTCAGAGAAAAATGAGTTTGACCTTCTGCAAGGACACACCAAAAAAAAATTTTGGACTCATGTTTGTATATAAAATGCGCCCTGTTAATTGCTAGCATAGAAAATGGGGTATTCCGTTTAATATTTTCAACTTGACCTTGGAGCTTAAGATCAATGTCGACTACAAGGTCACTGGCTTAAAATTATCGAGGAATTGGGTTTTTTTGAGCCACTCTCTATGTAGAGGTTTAAGGTTCACCTATTGACTGCACCGAAACCAAAATGTATCAACACCCAAAGTGATTTGTGAAACAACAGATGCGTTGCAGTCGCCCTGCGAGCGCTGCATTATTGAAATTTGTTGTAGGATTTATTTACAGGTGAACTGTTCCCGCGCTTGGCGTACTGTGGATGTAATTATCGGGCGGCAGAGAATAATATTTCATTACCGGCAACATTTTACAATTTCCCGCATTAATTCTTCCCCTGCAATTTGCATACACGAGGCCCTGAAAAATTTCCGCATGAATAAATTTACTCCCCGCTTTATACATTCATTGCAGGTGTATCCTTCGATGAGATCCCGCGGCCATTCCCGCTCGCCTAACATCCCCGTTTCCATTCCACGACCCGCGGGTCGGGGTAGATGAGGCGAAATTTTCCGCTGCGCCGGGTTTTTCCTTTATAACCGGGTTGCGGCACAATACAGGCGTAAATAATGGAGGTAATATTTTACGATGTAGATAATGCACGCCTCGCGGTCGACGTCTTCTATCGAGATCGCGTAAATACGGTCGTATAATCGCATTTTGTACGGGTGGTCCCACACGGGCTGCCTTTCCGACACGAAAACTTTCAATTGTTTCTAAAACGTGTCGTATACAGGATGCTGATAGATGCGTATAAGCGAACTCAAACCATCACCCGGCAGAATAAAACTCTGACAGGAAGCATTGGAAATCGAACAACTCCAAATAATGCCAACCATGAAGAAGGCTCTTAGATACATAGAAAATGGTATAGTCTTTCCGATCTCAATTGAAGACCAAAGAGCTTGGCGTATGTACCAGGTTCGGTCGCTGACGCAGCAATTCGGCATTGAAATATTTGAAAAACTTGTTCCCATATTTATTTAGCCATACCGTTGTAGAATGCGCGCGCCAGCAAACGGCGCACAAACACAGCCGCACTGGGCGACCGGCCATAAATTTCAGTTGTTGACAAATTTCCTAGCAGTGCAGTGCAGCAAAAACAAGAAAAATATAAAAAAATATAAATAAATAAAAAAATAAAGAAATTCAACGAAAATTATAAAATATAAAATTGGTGCGTTACATATTACACAGGCTGGGCCATTTAACAATACCACTGCCCATATCTCCAAAATTAAGAAATTTATTTTAGTTCCGGAAACTGGGATCGTTAGGTCCCTTGAATAGCTTCAATTTGTAGTTAGAACTGTTATTTCAAATCTGTCTGTATAGATGGCGTGGCGATATTAAAAAATTGTTTAATCCCTGTAACGTGGAAATGCAGTCCATCTGAAAGATCGTTAAATTTTGAGAAATTTTTGTAATATAAAGTTTTTCCCTATATTTATTTGTTTTCGGGATATGTCGACTTCAATATGCAATTTATGATATAACGGGAAAATCTACTATTTTATCTAAATCACACCGAGACTGAATATTCTTTTAAAATATTGTTATAATGACTTTATTCACACCACATACTAACCAATAAACAATAAATTATAAAAAAAACAAATGATCAACAACAGAAAAGAGATTGTAAAATGGTAAATCGTATAACTAGTATAGTTAAATTAAAAGACGCAAACTGATAAAACTATCATTACTGGAAAACAAACGTGTCATCTGTCATTGTTTTATTTTAAACAAATGATATGAGCCACCTATGACTGCATTTTTTAATAACATTTGATAAAATACGCTTCGTCTCTGCACCTTATAAGATTTACCAATGTACAATTTTTTTTCTGTAGTTGATCATTCTTTTTTTATATAATTGTTTGTTAGTTAGTATGTGATGCGAATAAAGCTATTATAACAATATTTTAAAATAATATTTTGTCTCAGTGTGATTTAAATAAAATAAAAATTTTCCTGTTATATCATACATTGCATATTGAAATCGATATATCTCGAAAACAAGTAAATATAGGGAAAAACTTTATATTACAAAAATGACTCAAAATTTAACGATCTTTCAGATGGATTGTATTTCCACGTTCCAGGAAACAAAAAATTGTTTCGTATCGCACGCCATCTATACAGAAATATTTGAACTAACAATTGTAACTACAACTTGAAGCTATTCGAGGAACCCCGATTTCCGAAACTAAAATAAATTTCTTCATTTCGGAGATATTGGCAGCGTGAGTGATAAATGACACACCCTGTATAGCTTTAGTTGCACTGTTAAACTTTTATACTGATTCCGACAGATAAAAATTTATTTTTTTTAATTTAAAATTCCAGAGCTAAATTTTTAAAATATGGAATTGTATTACTTTTCAACATAAAACTTTATATTTTTAAATTCTTTTGTCGGCAAATATTTATACTAATTTATTACAATTGTTTGTTAAGAAAATGAAGTAGTGCATTAATTTTCAAAATTAAAGTTCAAGTAAATAAAATATTTTATTAAAAATTTTCAATCTAATATTTTCTGTTTAAGTTAATTTTTGTACTTTTTTCGAATTTCTACCCCCTTTGCTTTGGACTAAAATAATGGGCCTTTTCTCATTTTGGAGCTCCATTTTCAAAATACGGTGTCAAAAATCAAAATTTTAAAAATGATTTTTATTGATAGCTCCGGTGATTTTAAAGATATTTGCTTCAAATTTGGCACACATTTTTATCTTGGGTCGACACAATTTTTCTGGAATTTTGCTCTAAAATATCAAAGCGCGAACGGAGGATAGGGGGGTTGTAGTACCCACGTCCCCCTCCCCCAATTTTATTTCCAGTACGCTTATGGTTTTTTCACATAAAATTTTGATTTGTGGCTCAGTTTATAAGATATTGCTACTTCTTTGAATGTGTTAGGTTTAACACAAATTAAATATCGCTAAGTATTAAATGGTCGTTTCCATGTTATTCAGTAAAATGAAATAAACAAGACGGCACAACTAACAACAAATAGTAAAAAAATACAACAATTTAATTCAGTTAAATGTTAAATTAAATGTTCAATATGTTCCCGAATACATACTCGGGATCTTTTAAGGAGAGAGTAACAAATATTCTGGAATATATATAGTTTCAGCCTATAAAGTGCTCTGGACTTTGTACAATTCGTTCCCTTAGCTGTTGTTCAGATAGTATTGGAACTATATAAACGAAATCCTTCAAAAAAACCCAGAAACTAAAGTCTAACGGGTTAAGGTCGGGGGAACGGGGTGGCCATTTAACAGGTACAAGCCGCCTCCCCTGCTGCCAATACACTGATTAGAAAAGATTTCTATTAAGTGGTTCTGAACATTATGACTGTAATGCGGAGGAGCACCGTCAAGTTGAAATTACATATTTTGACAAACCGCCAGAGACAAATCATTAAGTAAGTCCATGAAAGAGTTTTGTAAAAAAATAAAAAATCATTAGAATTTATAGGAGCTAGTAAAAAAACTGGAACTAAAAGAAAATTATCCACTATTCTCGCACATACGTTTACTTTATAGTTCGTCTGATGATGTATCCCTACAATGGCCTTTGGATTTTCATCGGCCCATAAATTGGTATTATGGATATTCGTTACTCATCGGCATACAATGGGTACATGCAGTATTATTTAATTCGTTTGTTCATTTTCCGTAAGCACATAATCCCTTAAATAGGTGGCGAAAAAAAAAACGGGCTCACGCCGGCCCCAGAGCATTTTTTTCTAATACCTTTCTGAAGCCCTGAATAATCTTATGTACCCAGAAATATTCGAAGCTAGCTATTTTTTTAGTAACTTTATCTCAAGAGCTAGCTGTAAATATAACTTAAAGAAAATAAGTCTTGTTTTGTTTTTTCTTTTAATGTTTAATCATTTACAGTTTTAATAAAACAATTCCAAGATATGGAAAGTTGACATTGAGTTATATATGCTAATAGATTTTTAAAACAAAAACATTAAACAACAAAATATATCCGCAACTTATTGATATGTTTATAAAATAAACACAATTATTTTAAAACAATTGTTTATATTTGCTTTTCCTTGCAATAATACTTTAATTAATGTTAATTGCACGAATATAGATCAAAAGATGGTTGTAATGAAATCTGGGTTATAAGTTTTTTTTTGGGTGGGTGAGTTTTTTTTTAAACAAAATGAGTTGAACTTGATTTTTATGTTCATTACTAGATCCTCAGTTTTAGATAAAACAAATTGTGCTCGTTAACATTTGGAGACGCTCGGCTTTTTTGTGTGGACATGCCCTTACAGCAATTTCAGTTTTATATGAAATTTCATTTTAAATGAAATTTTCGCAAGTTTCTCCCCTATCCGAACACCTGCCGTCTATTTACTCAATCTTAAAGTTCCGTATCCAACTTTTAAGGGGTCTAATCCAAGTCGCTGGCGCTTTGGCGAATCGGCGTGTGTTTGTTTTCGACTTTGGACTTGTTGAGGCGTGCGAGTGTACTACAACTTGGAAATAGAGGGGCTGAAGGCGGCTTACACACCTCCGACAACAGAAATAGATTGTCTACCGCACCAACTATAAAGCCCCACGGCTTAAGCGGGCCCCCAGATTTATTTCCCAAATCTCGACGCTAATGTTTACAGAAAACTTCAGCCGGCTTTCTCGGTAAATACGATTTTTTTCCTGGGTCGAAAACGGAATCGGGAAATCGATCCCGATTAGGTTGGATAAGGTAAGTCTTTGATTGAAATGTAAAGGCGTTTGCAATGTCGACGAGGTTTATACAGGGTGTGACTTATGTGTTGTTCAGTTTTTTTAAAGATGATTTCAAGTATGGATCAAAATATATTCTCGGGAACGGTCCTGTCCGTGTGCTGTACGTTGAGTTACGTGCTGTAGACCAGCGTAAACAAATCGTCGTTGAAAGATAGAAAGATATTTCTCAATTTTTGGGGAATTTTTCAATGCAAAAGTATAGACTAAGAAAAATAGATATTTAAAAAAATAACTGATATTTTCTTATTATAATAATTAATAGTAATTAATACCATAAATGCATTGTTGTTACTGCAAGAGTTCTTAAACGAAACCACATCCGTAAGCATCTGTAGTTGCCAACTGTGTGCACTAAACAAACTCCATTAAAATATGGAACAAAATGAAATAAAACTTACCATTTCTAGAGAAAATGTTGAAATTGTTTTCCGTTAGCGCGGATACAGGCATGGCACCGACGCACCCAATTTTGGCGAATATTTTCCCAAATTCCAGGTATTCCCCTAATTGTGTCAGCAGCTTCAAGTATACGGTTTTGTAATTAATCCACCGTAGCAATTGGAGTTTTGTAAACCAATGACTTCAAGTCACTCCAAAGATAAAAATCCATTGGAGTTAGATCGCGTGACCGAGGTGGCCACAGCAGAGGACCAAAGCGTCCAATCCATCGCTAAGGAAATGTTTCATTCAAAAGTGTCGTTACTTCTCGAGTATTGTGTGGAGGAGCCCCATCTTGAAGATAAAACATGCGTGCCAGAAGTTGTAATGCCACATCGTCTAATAATTCAGGTAACCGGTTCTCCAAAAAGTCAGCATATGTTGGTCCATTTAGGCGTCCTTCAAAGAAATAGGGACACACAAGTACATCGCCTATTATGCCAGCCCAAACATTTACCGAGAACTGATGTGGAAAATGAGTTTCCCTAATCGCGTCAGGATTTTCATCGGCCCATATGTGCATATTATGGAAATTCACTTCATCACGGGTAAATGTCGCCTCATCTGTTAAACAAACATAAGCAGGAAAGTCTTCTTGATTGGCACATTGCCGTAAAAACCATCTGCAAAAACACATTTGTTGATCACAATCAGGGGGTAAAATCTGTTGAACA
The DNA here is from genome assembly GCF_000390285.2 of Anoplophora glabripennis. Lineage (NCBI taxonomy): Eukaryota > Metazoa > Arthropoda > Insecta > Coleoptera > Cerambycidae > Anoplophora > Anoplophora glabripennis. The sequence continues at coordinate 39,354 of NW_019416440.1, forward strand.
GGTTGCAGATGATAGGGGTGCAACAGCTGGCGCCTTAGGCTGGGATGTACGGTACGAGACGAGGTTCCTACTTGCTGTGCGAGTCGTCGAGTACTAATTGTGGGTTCTTCGTCAAGAGTTTCCAACACTGTATCTTCAACATTAAAGTTCACTTGCTGTCCACGTCCTTCTCCTCGAGAAATAACACTTCCCGTATCTCGCAGCCGCTGAACGCACTGTAGGATTGTATTTGCACATAGGGGGGGGGGCATCGTTGCCGGTACAACCTAGTCGCCGCGAGCGCATTTTCTCCATATGCACCATATCGACACGTTCAGAAATTATAAATACAGTGTTTTCTCGGTTCATTGTAAAACTAGTTTGTGCTCAAACTAAAAAATTAAACAAAGTAAGAAATAAGAATCTCGTTTTTAATTTAATCGGCACGCCATTCTTATTTTTCTTCTTAACAAAAATTACACTGCCACTATCGTGGAATTACGAAATAAAGACTTTTGTCTGGAATCCTTCACTTTTTAACACTGATGGGTCGATGGAAGATGCTTCTTAATACCTATTTAATAATTAAGTGAATGATGAATTCAATACTAATACAAAATCAGTTGACTGCACAAATTTTTTGACAATGTAACCTAACCTTCTTTTAGTATTACTAGTATTAGATTATACCGACTTAAATTATAAGGTTGCATCTCGGGTCGCATAAAAACGTTTCCAAAGTTTTTAATAAATGACACAGGGTCGGCCTTCATTTTCGTTGAATAAANCGCACCCAATTTTGGCGAATATTTTCCCAAATTCCAGGTATTCCCCTAATTGTGTCAGCAGCTTCAAGTATACGGTTTTGTAATTAATCCACCGTAGCAATTGGAGTTTTGTAAACCAATGACTTCAAGTCACTCCAAAGATAAAAATCCATTGGAGTTAGATCGCGTGACCGAGGTGGCCACAGCAGAGGACCAAAGCGTCCAATCCATCGCTAAGGAAATGTTTCATTCAAAAGTGTCGTTACTTCTCGAGTATTGTGTGGAGGAGCCCCATCTTGAAGATAAAACATGCGTGCCAGAAGTTGTAATGCCACATCGTCTAATAATTCAGGTAACCGGTTCTCCAAAAAGTCAGCATATGTTGGTCCATTTAGGCGTCCTTCAAAGAAATAGGGACACACAAGTACATCGCCTATTATGCCAGCCCAAACATTTACCGAGAACTGATGTGGAAAATGAGTTTCCCTAATCGCGTCAGGATTTTCATCGGCCCATATGTGCATATTATGGAAATTCACTTCATCACGGGTAAATATCGCCTCATCTGTTACACAAACATAAGCAGGAAAGTCTACTTGATTGGCACATTGCCGTAAAAACCATCTGCAAAAACGCATTCGTTGATCACAATCAGGGGGTAAAATCTGTTGAACTGGTTGCAGATGATAGGGGTGCAATAACTCGCGCCTTAAGATGCGATGTACGGTACGAGATGAGGTTCCTATTTGCTGTGCGAGTCGTCGAGTACTAATTGTGGGTCAAGATCGTCAAGATTTTCCAACACTGCAACTTCAACATTAAGGTTCACTTGCTGACCACGTCCTTCTCCTCGAGGAATAACACTTCCCGTATCTCGCAGCCGCTGAACGCACTGTAGGATTGTATTTGCACATAGGGGGTGACGCTGCGGCCATCGTTCCCAATAGAACCTAGTCGCCGCGAGCCCATTTTCTCCGGGTGCACCATACACTAACACCATATCGATACATTCGGAAATTATAAAAGCAGTGTTTTCTCGGTTCATTGTAAAACTAGTTTGTGCACAAACTAAAAAATTAAACAAAGTAAGAAATAAGAATCTCGTTTTTAATGTAATCGGCACGCTATTCTTATTTTTTACTTCTTTATAAAAATTACACTGCCACTATCGTGGAATTACGAACTAAAAACTTTTGTCTGGAATCTTTCACTTTTTAACACTGATGGATCGATGAACGATGCTTAATATTTAATAATTAAGTGAATAATTAATTCAGTACAAATACAAAATCAGTTCACTGCACAAATTGTTTGGCAATGTAACGTAACCTTCTTTCAGTATTACTAGTACTAGATTATACCGACTTAAATTATAAGGTTGCATCTCGGCTCGCATAAAAACATTTCTAAAGTTTTTAATAAATAACACAGGGCCGGCCTTCATTTTCGTTGAATAAATGAACGTTAATTTACAAAAAAAACGCGAAGATAGAACTTTTTCGTATACGAGTTTTCTATTACAAATATCGTTACGAGGGTGTAGTTTAATTTATATAGATTATACACGCCACACCCTGTATGTTATTCTGACATTGGCCTAGTTTACGGTCATTTTACATGTTCCAACTAGATAAACATTTTTACAGGGACGCATTTAGGAAATTTAAAACACGTATCATTAGATAGTATACAATTAAAACAGATACAGCATGTTTTTACTGTGTTCCTTTATTCAGCAGCTTCATTGTGCGGATCGGTGCTAGTTCAAAATTCACTCACGTTTCGAAAAATTCAACAAGTCTTCAAAAAAGCACCATATAACGCGCAGAGATAAATTACCGCAGATCGGAATGCGCAGAGCGGTAAAACATATTTTCACGCATGTTTTTAAAATTCCCGGAATTTTCCCCTGCAAAACAAAGTGCCCTCAGACGTACAAAACGATGCGAACAGCGCACACCTTTCGAATATTTCCTTCAAAATCGCTCTAAAATCATGATTGCCGCCAATCAACCATACCAGACGACGTTGATTACGAAAGTCCTTCATGGCTCAGAAAAAGTCAACTCTCTAAATTGGTTTTACATATTCAGAATACAGTCAAAAGTCACTCACTTGATAGCAGAAACTCAGACTTGAGTAAAATTCACCCACTTCTGCTGCAATAGTCTCACTCATAAAATTTTAGTTGTACTCATACTAATAGAGTGAAAATTTCACTCAATCGGATGTGGACAGAAGTTGATGCATTATTGAGTAAAAGTGAGTGAACTTGAGTGAAATTTTCGTTACGGTTCATTATATTGCAACATTCGATGATGTTTTAATAAATTTTCAACAATTTAATCTCCTTTAATGAAACTCGTAGTGAAATCCCGGGCAATAATGCGAAATCATTCCGCTCGACACACACAGAGCCAGCCGTTAGTGATTCATCTCACACGCCCCTCGCTATTATTTAACTTAGTTGAGAGTTTTTTTAAAGTAATCAAACTTCTAAAATTGGATTGGAAGTTTCTTTGTAACTTTTGTACACACGCCACGGGAAATATGTTCCATATTATATAAATATTAGAGGCTCCCTCTGTAGCCAACAAACTTAATAAGCTGAAAGTTGGATGATTAAACTTGGAAACTACCTCCGCCGCGTCATTTTTGAGTTGTTTGTGGAAAAAAACACGCCGAAGATGAGCGATCGACGCGTACGCGACGTCTACGTTGACGGTATGAAAATTGAAGAGCTCTGTTGAATATACGAGGTGTGAGAATTGTTCTTGTCGCGAGATTCCAGTTGGATTTTAATGAAACTGTAATTGGATCTCATTAAATGCCATTTCTTGTAATAAAATTCCATTTGGATTTATTCCAAACTGATTCCAATGAGATTGGAAATAAGTTCCAAGACATACAAGTTCTTTAAAATGAATGAAATTTAAAGTGAATTGCTTTATTCCAGTCGCTGAAGGCGAAAATAAGGTAAAAGCGCCCAATTTTTTCGGATAGCATGGATTTTCTTGAAAATTTGTATACAAGCTCATCTGATCCCCCACTTTAAAAGTTATATTGTCTAGATGTGTGCTTTTTTCTATTTGGGGGTGAAAACTACCCTTGTGCGAAAAAAATGCGAACATCGCAGATTTACGTATTTTAAAGATTTAGTTCATGCTCAAATATGTTGGATAAAGTTCCCTTCATGTTTTTTGATATAATTTATGAAATTTAATTACTTTTCAACCCTTAAAAATCCTTAAAAGCTACTCTTCCATTGCCAAAAAAATAGGAAAAAATTTTTTTAACAATTTAAAATATTCTTTTGGTGCATTCACAATGTATTGCATTTCTTTTGTTAGTCATTAGAAATCTTACGACTGATTAGAAAGTTGCAACCCTTGAAAACCATCCCTTATAATAAAATAAACAAAAAAATATTATTAAAAGCTTGAGATGTTTTAATGGTATGTTAACTTTTGTAATTTTAAAGTTATAAATTTACTCAAAAAACAATTTTGTAGGGAATTTAAAGCACTTTATGTTCTGTGACTTGCAGCTTCTTTGAGCCCTTCGTTTTTTAGATTTGTAAGGTAAAAGGGCTCAGGAAAGGTAGTCTTGGAGCTTAGTTTTGAGCTTCTAACGGTTTGTCCTACAAAAATTAAAAAAAAAGCAAATTGTTCATTAAGAAAAAACCTACAATTTCTTATTCTATCATTTTTTTATACCTTTGTTAGTTTTTGAAATATTTTGAAAAAAGGCGATTTTTTAAAAAATTTAAAAGTTTTATTCGAGTGAAATATATTTTTTTTAAATTTAGGCTTTTAAAATCGTTCAAATTCCACGAATCTACTGTTAATACATAAATAAAGTAAATTGCAGAAGGAATACGTTTAATATTTTTCCGTCAAGTCATTAATTTTAATACCGATATTTTTTTCAAGACAATCATTTTATTTTGACTGTAACTTCATTAGTTTTCATGCTAACGACTTTTACCACCACTCAATTTAAAGGTCTTTTCAAGAACTTTAATAAGTGTTATATAAGTTTTCCTCGAAAAACCTTAAATTTTTCGCCGACAGGACGTTGAACGTTTCGATTATAGCTATCTTCGAAATTGACTTCAACTTCTGGGAGTCATCGAGCAAAATACCATCTATCTCTTTGCTATTTAATTACCTTCATTTTTGCTTATGATAATTTTTTTGATAAAACTTGTAGTTTTTGAGATATTCGCGAAAAATGGCTCAAAAACATGCATTTTTTGGGCTAAAAACGAACATGTTTAGGCGCAAATAACTCAAAAAGTATTGACTGTACAAAAAAATTCTTATAGAACATTTTTTGTTTAGAATTCGTAAGGTTATTTTTAATAAAAAAATTCCCATCCTCCAGAAGGGGTGGCATCCACCCCTAGGGTAAACGCACACACCGGCACTATATAACTTTTGTTTCTTGGGCTATTCCCTAGCTACAGTTCAAACTTCACGTCAATCCATTCCATCCCAAAAAATTGGTAGCCAAAATGTTTCAGTGACTGGACTACTTCTAATAATTTCTAAGACAATTCCAAATGGACTTATTTGTAGTAATATTCTACTAAAACTGATTTGAAGAGGATAACAAATTAATTATTTTATGCGAAGCTCCAAGCTAGCTGTTAAGAACAATTGGTAGAATAGATTAAAATTGGTTCCAATAAGCTTGCAAGCTCGCTTCAAAAAATTCCATACGGGTTAACTCCAGTGAAATTCCAAATAGTTTCAAAGTGAATGAAATCTCCATTGACCATTACTTTCATTGCGATGCCAAGTTTCAATAAATTTCCAGTTAGACCCAAATTGGGTTCCAATAGCTTTCGATTGGTTTTATTCCAATAAAATTTCAATCGAAACAGATAAGCCTACATCGTTTAAGTAATTAGTCTTTATTATCAGTAAAACTTGAAACAAACTGGTTCCAATAAGATTCCAGCAGAATCCAATTAAGTTGTCACTGATGTTGAGAGCAATTGATTGTAATGACTTTCCTATTAGGTAGGTTAACCTCAAAAAAATTTCATTCGGATTGAGTTCAGTGAAATTTCAGTTGAATTCAACAGTTTCAAGACATATAATGAAAGCTAATAAATTATTATTGTTATTGCGTGTTTCAATAAATTCCCAAACTGATTCCAATTCCGTTTCGAACGATTATTCCAATTATATCGTGTTATGTTCTACACAGTCCTAAGTTTTTGTAACTCCAATGCACACGCCCAATTAAGCTGGACGACGCTTTACGAAGTTTGAGGATCCCGTCGCATTTGCTCGGACTTAGTTCTCCCACAATCCGCCCCGATTACCTCCCTTTTTGCCCATTAGCGTTATGTTCCTCCCGGGGTAAACCCTGATTTCCTGTCTCGCCCCGAAAGATACACCCAGGATACGTCTTAGAGGGTCTCCGATGGCCTTGTAATCGGATAACTTCTAAATTTCGGTAATAGGATAAGTTTCCAAATTAAATACCGCCCCATATCTTCTACAGGGTGTCTCAGGGTAGCAGAAAGCTCCGAAAGGTTGTCTTTATAAATTATTATCCCAAAATTCAATTGTCAGAGCCATCTGTTGGAGTGAAGTTATGTGTTTAAGCTCAGAAAACTGTTAATAGATAGCTGTGTTTTTGTAATGTATTAGAAGGTAAATTTTAAATTAGTCATAATTATGAATTTGTACTACAGCTGTGTTTTGTTTAGAGATCTCAATTATTTTGAATGCTAATTGGTCTTTGGAATCAGCATAACAGAACAATTGAGGTTAGATTAAGATCTTAGGTAAATATTACGGGTTATAACTAGGCTTAGTGCCCGTGCGGAGTCTAACAGAGCCGGCATGAGGGTCGGTGGCCTTCACAGCTGACTCGCGTTTTGAACTGTTATTTACGGAACCTTGTAGTAGTTGGTGTCGCGTCGATATCTTTCTTTTTTACGTCTGCTGTAAATTGTATTCGCCGTGTGTATTTGTCAGTAGTACGATAAAAGAAAAAATGCAGTGTTGGAAAAAAATCCAGGATACACCATTTTAGAAAACATATGTAAAGTTTTATCTGGTAGCTAAACTATATTAAGTGCCAAAAATGAAATTTTACAGGAGAGAGAGTTAAAGATTTAAATTTTGCTTATCATTCCATAACTTCGAACTCTTACTTCTCCTTGATAAAAAAATTAGTATATGATGTGAAGTTATACGTCTATTTTAATATTATTTATTGTAATTTAAAGAATAATTTTCTATTCGTATTTTTTTTTTTCGAAAAAATGGAGTTAACACTATTTGGCACAAACATGATTTAGGGATTTTATATTATAATATTTACTAATTGTGCGATAATACACGATGAATGTGGATATAATACTAAAGTAAACCAACATGATTTTGATACATGTGGAGTTAATACTCCGAAGTCAAACTAATAGAATATTAACTCCACATACACCTGTTTGTCTCGGACTACATTGATGTAACAAGGAACTTAATACTGTGGAAATGAAACATGGTTAATATTAAATACATATATGATTGTCTAGCTTGGAGACAGGTTGGGACTTATTATTATTTGGCACTGTCTATCTTCGAAAGTATCATGAGTGGGAGTTATTACTGCTTAGCACGTGAAAGAGCATAACAAACTGTGTTGGGCTGTCAAATAATCCCATTTTCGTAAAAAATGGAGTTAATACAGTTTAGCTCGGAGGTACAGAATTATAGTTCATGCCACAACAATTTCGCATACTGTCCATTGTCAACAATAGACGTTGAACGGTCATTTTCCTTACATAAGTTAATATTAAGTGATAAACGTCGCCGATTCACTAAAGAAAACTTAGAAAAGCACGGACGCCTTGTCCCAGAATTAAGGTTTACCGAGTAAGTAGTGTCATTTAAATTTATATAGGTATTTCATCCTCTACTTAGCCTTGCTCTTTGGTAACAGTATTATGTTACAACATATTTTCTGTAAACGTATTAATATTTTCATTCGTAATCTGACTACGGTCCTGTTAAACTCCGTGCCGCACTAAGCCATGTTATAACAGTACCTCAGAGCCAAAAATGTTTGACAAAAGGAGGAGAGTAGTTTTTTTTTATTGTAGCTAAATATAATTCATAAAAAAAACTGTCATTAGTATCAGAATTAAAAATGTTATCTTCACCATCCGAATCATTTTCAGCTTAAGGTTTCAGCTTTGTTGGATAGCCAGGTCGAGGTTCTAAAGTAATACTTTTACCATATTGACAGCGAGTATATGTATATTCTTTTCTTGTGTGTGTCTCGAAAAATCAATTGCACAACTTTTCTACTTATGAAGTGAATGTGATATTTTTACTAGCGACAAATTGTTTGAGAGACATGCAAACAAGTTCTATAAGGTTCAAATCAGGGTAGTATGATGGTTGTCCTAGAATAGTAGGTATGCAAAATTTGATTGACTTCATTCATTAATTCTTGGTTTATGCATTTTCGTTGTATTATATGAGTATTCTTAATAGTGGTCGGTTGGTTTTTTGTTTTGCAGCATACAAATTTTCGCTGCCGCCAGTATATCCCACATATTCATGAATAATGGATAGGCCTAAGTGTAGTGCCTTTTTTTCTTGAATATACCAATTCTGAATGGTCCTTCATGTCACTATACCATCGAAGTAATCCAAATTTGCCTTTGGAGATTTTTTATATTTATTATGTCGAGTATGGACGTTGAGGTTTCACTATTTGCAATATTTTGTTTTTCGCTGTACTGACGCTAATGCCATCTGCCTTTACACCTCTTGTATGTTCACCGTTCGACTTTCAGACAGAGAATGAGCTCCGGTGCTGGCTGGTAACGTCACCAATGTGCGTCTCAAGCTCATTAATAGAACTTTGTTTCACCGAATTTCGGGATTAATTAATCGGGGAGAATTATCTATCCAAATATACCTACGAGCTGAATTTCTAGATATACTGTACACGTAATCCTTTACCCCGGTAAAAATAGAACAGTTTTATGAATAAATAAATCTAGCCTCTTTTGAAATGTTGTCCATTAATCGACTTTTAACGCTGTTATCCACACAAAAAAGAATCGGTTCCCTTAGTCGGGTCGGACGGGATTTTATCTATTTTTGAACAAAAGCTCGCGTGATTTCCATCCGACACAAATTCTTTTTTAATGGCTCACCCCTCCTCTAGAGGAATTCGTTTACGGACTCGAATATATTGATAATCGTTGTTCGGTGCCCCCACGAAACGGGTACTACGCCTCGGGGCGCCGTGCGTTCTCCCTTTGTTTAGGAGTGGGAATAAAACATGACTTCGGGGCAGGGAGGATAATATTTATTACGGCTTTATTATCCCTTGTTGTCGAAATGATGTTTGTTTCTGGGGCAGTAGGTTATTTTTGGAGCTAAAAACAGATGTTACTCGCGTGCTTTATACACTCGATGTTTCTAAAGGTATATCCAATATCTATTTCATTTAGTACAACAAATACTTTCAGGGTGAACTTTGAGTGTGCACATTTTAATTATGAGTACTTATATTATGAACAAAAATTTAGAAAAGTAAACTGTTCTATCAAAAAGGTTAACCAAGAGTTGTGTTATTTATTTGTTCATAAAATTTATAACTCGAAATCACTTTTTTTTTCTAAGTTACCTCCCTTACCTCCCATCGTCCGTAACAACTTCCACTTCTACGGTAAAATCCACTTAGCTCCTTAAAAACATTGTATTCATAGTCTATTAACTGTAGTGGGTGCAGATAAACAATTTGTTGATTTTCCTCTACAGTTGTAAAGGGTAGAAAAAGACTTGTTTCATACGTATTTTTTCTCTTATTTGTATCTTACCATTAAAAAATTAATTTCAGATAGCCTGATTCATTCTAAACAAAAAAGTTCTAGTATTTTTTTGTAAAATTAACGATTTCTGAGCAAAAAATTATTTAAAATCGATTTATTTAATTTATCTGGTAGGCGACTGTCACGTTAACATTTTGTAGTGGCAACTTAATTGTTATAATTAATTAAATAATTTTATTAATCTTAAATTAAATTAATTAAACATTTATAAAATTCTAAACAAAATCCGGTATTTTTATTATTATTTTTCAACCACTTTACCAGAAGAATAATCAATAATATTTAATCACAGAAGAAACCCAATTTATGTTAACTTTATTTGTTATTATCTATCCACAACCAAATGAGCAACGGTACATTCTGTTCCGAATGCTTACGAAGTACAGTGGAGGCTAGACCTAACGCGACAAAGCCACCTATGACATACATTCTGTGTAGAAACCGACACTGCTTTACACTGAAGTATATTTATCCCAGTTATTACACTGCGGTCTCAAGACAATCTGATAGCATTTGTGCCCGGCAAAGCGGTCATTTCTCACAACGCCCATGTTTATTGTAGCCGACTGCTTTCGTAGATAATCCCCGACCGATTTGCGTGTCCCGTTACGCAAATTAGCCGCCACCGACAATATAAACACAGAGAGAGGACGGCGGGAGCATCGACATGCACCAAGACAACCGCAAACAACGACCCGAAACCGCCGCAGCAAATCTATTAGCTACAGAGGACGTGAAAATCCTATGCGGCCGCATCATGGACATTACGGCAACAGTGAATTGTGTGTAAACGCCGCTAAACACACCGTCGAGGGTTAGCTTTGCGGTCTGCAGCAACATCACGTGGTTTAAATAATTGTCGAGCTAAATACGGTGACATAGCCCACAATAATAGACGCTGAATAGTGAATACGAGAAGTAAATGCCAACACGGGCAAGTGAAGGGGGGTGCAAACCAAAGGCGTCGCCAGCCAATGGGCTAGAGGGGGACAAGATAAGAGAGAGAATGAGAGAAATATAAATTGTAGGTAGAAATAGGTACAGTGAATTAATTTTTTTTAGAAATATTTTTAATAAAACATTTTTAATGCAAAAAAATACAAAACATATAAATAACTAGAAAAATAAAGGCATTCAACGAAAATTAGGTAAAACATAATCTTCTCGAATTTTTTGAAAATTTGTCTAGCCATTATTAATAAAATTTTAATGGTTGTCAAAAATAAGTTTTCATTGCTAAGCCATTGCGATGATTTTGTACCATAGTATTTTTCTGCCAGGTTTTTATTCTTCTTTTTTTTAATTTAAAATTCCAGAGCTAAGTTTTTAAAATATCGAAATATGGAAATGTATTACTTTTTAACATAAACATATTACAATTGTTTAAAAAAAAATAAAGTAGTGTATTTATTTTCAAAATTAAAGTTTTAATTAATACCCTCCTACTAGTTTTCCTCAGTCGTTTTGTTACTTATTTGTCTTTCTTACATATTATTATACTCTATAGTAGGATCATATACGATGCAAAGTAATAAATCATTGCCTGTCAAGAGATCCAGTGCAATACGCTTTAAAGGGTTTTAGAAATTGAATAATTACTTTATACATTATGAAGGGACGAAGGGATCAGTTCACGTCTGGCACCCTTGTTCCTACAAAAATTCCTTTATTCTTATAAACTATTTATTTTCAATGTAATTTATTATAAATCCAATTTGTTTTTTCAATTCCACATATGTACTACATTTTACCTCTGTACACGCCACTGTTGTTTACTTGTTTTTTGGAGGCGCTTTCTCATTTACGATCAATCTCGCCAGATTAGTATTTGACGTATAACCGACCACTTCGTACACTCGATGCACCTGGGCGACTACAGCTAATATCAGAACACAGTGCCTATGCAGCGGTATTTCAGATTTAACATTGAATTTCATTTTAAATTTGAAATGGTTCATCTTACGCCTCCTAAAAATGATGACACGATTTTCCTTTGATAAAAGACCGACAACTTTTTGCTCTACTTTGCATCGAATACGATCCTACTATAGCTATTCGTATTTCTTTGTGTGTCCTGTTGAATAGAGCAAATAAAAAAAATAATTAAAAATACTCACTATTGTATTGTGAAATAACCAAGGAAATACAATCATAATTATGCAATTAATTAATAATTGTATGGTTACTAGCATGATAGATCAATACTTAAATGATCAAGAAATGAAGATCACATTATTATCGCTTATCTTTCGAAATTAACAAAACCAGGTGTGCCTAAACTTTACATTTCCTATAAACTTCCTAAACCAAACAATGGCTGTTCGGTTCCTCTTTGCAAACTGCTGATTATGCCGCTGTCTCTCCATCGGAAATATCCCCGTCAAATTTCTATATATATTCATTGCCTTGTCAAAGTAATAAAGAGGGATGGATACCTCCACAGCGTAATAGAGACAGACGCGCTCCTTCCCCCAGCCCTATACGACGGGGTAGCATGTATTTTATGAATATATTTTGAACTTTGGGCCTGCTCTTTGTAACGCAATATCCGTATCAGGTATATGAAATCATCCGGGCGGATCATCGAAAGAAAACTAGAAGTAGCGCAGTCACTGTCACGTACAAAAGAATCTCATCTCGTCTTGTTATGTGAAGACATATTTAACAGGAGATTCAGGTTTCAGCACTATGAAGATTGCAATTTACTGTACCTGTATGATTTGTATGAGTTAAGGAAAATGGGTATATACTTTGTTACAAAGTGACTGAAACGTAACCTAACAGTTTAGTTTCGAGCACACCTTGATGGTTATGCTTATGTCTACAGGATGTCTTACGGTGACGGTCCATTAGAATTATTTCAGACTACTTCGATTTGAACTTTGAAAATTTGGGATACCGGGTTTTCGGGCATGCCCTTCTCAACTAAAATAATGTCGTCTACGTACCACTTCCGGTTATAGGTACCGGAAGTCGCCATCAACTTGCTTATTTTAAATGGAACACCCTATATATTATGGCAATTTTGGATTCTACGTGTTATTTTAGGTGGACTTTTATGAAGTTTCCCTATTCCTAAAATTAACCGTTTTCGAGATATTTATTTTGTTTTTCAAAAAAATGGAGAGAAACAGTGACTAGCTTCAAACCATGTGTATTTTATAATAAGATAAAGCAACAATATTTATAAGGGGGATAGCTAGACCCCTAAGCTTCCCATTCATACTCTCAAAGTGGCTTAATTGCATACAGGGTGCTAGAAATTTAATGCCGAGTTTAGTTAACTTCAAAACTTCATAAGTCGTTTTTTTTTTAAATGGAACACCCGTATATTTTTCTATATTCTGATACACAAGTTTGTTCTCTTTCGAACGGTATCAGGGTTCCCTATACCTATCTCTTCTAGTTTTTAAGTTATCTACTATTTTTTGCGTAATCACCTAAAATCATGTAATTTCTTGCGAGAATAGCTGTGGAATTTTTAGTAAAAGTTCTAAACAAACAACTAAACTGTCAATTTGTTGTTAGTCTCTTGCAGTGACAGTTTAATTTAGTGTTTATAAGAAATGGAAAACAATACATATTCAACTGCTGATATTTTAAATTTATTATTCATTCACAGACGTTGCAATGGGTTTATAAGCAGAACATGTACAGTTTTTAATGCCATATATCCAAATTTTCCACCAATGAGCAGAAAAAATTTAAGAAGAATCTTAGCAACTTAACTAGAGTATGGTCGAATTTGTTCAGAAAGAATTTTACCAAAACCAATAGCTTCAGATGAAGATAATGTAATAAATGTGCTAGCATATTTTCATGTTTATCCAGAATCCTCAACTCGTGACGCAGAGTATGACTTAGGCATTTCACAGGATGCTAAGAACTAATGGTATGCATCCATACAAATTTAAGCTACTTTCTGCTCTTCATCCGGGTGACGCCGTGCAGCGTGTACAATTTTGTGAAACGATGTTAGTGCAATACCAAGAAGATCCACAATTTTTGAAACATATTATATGGACAGACAAGTCAAAATTTACGCGAGAATGTATTTTTAATAGACATAATACTCATTTGTGGTCATCTGAAAATCCTCATGTTATCCGGGAAAGGGACTTTCAAAATAAATTTAGCGTAAATGTTTTTTGTCTAATTAAAGATAACCAAATTTCTTACCATATCTTCGAAGAAAATTTAAATGCCGACAGATATCTCAATATTTTGCAAACGGTTGTGACAGAATTTCTAGATGATATACCTTTAGACCAACTAAAGATGTGTTGGTATCAATTAGACGGGGCTCCACCTCACTGTCTCAGTCAAATCGATCAACAGCTGACTGAAATGTTTGAAGATAGATGGATGAGACGCTTAGGACCGTGGAATTGGCCAGTGAGGTTTCCCGACCTCACTCCATTAGAATTTTTTGTTTGGGGAGTAATAAAGCAAAAAGGTTATTCTATACCGGTTGCTTCAAAAGTGGATTTGATTGCTCGAATACGAAGAGCGTTCCATGAATTGTCTGTAGCTGAAATAGCAAAAGCGATGACTGATGGTGTTATCTCTAGAATCCACAAGTGATAACTGTTAATGGGGGTCATATTGAACACTTATAACTTTTTTAATTCATTTTTTTTATCTTGGTGCATTATTATTATCAACGTACAATGTACATAATTAAAATTGTGTATTACTATGTATGAAGTTGATTTTTTAGAATTCTTCTTAACTTTATTCTGCTCATTGTTGGAAAATTGGGATATATCTCATTAAAAACTGTAAATGTTCTGCTTAGAATCTCATTGCAACTGTGAATAAATAATAATAAATAACTAGTGACAGTTTAGTTGTTTGTTTTGAAGTTTTGCTAAAAATTCCACAGCTATCCTCGCAAGAATTACGTGATTTTACGTGATTACTCAAAGAATAGTAGATAACTTAAAAACTAGAAGAGATAGGTTTGGAAACCCTGATACCGTTCGAAAGAGAATAAAATTGTATATCAGAATATAGAAAATCATACAAGGTGTTACATTAAAAAAAACGACTTATGAAGGTTTAAAGTTAACTAAACTCGGCATTAAATTTCCAGCACCCTGTATGCAATTAAGCCACATTGAAACTATGGATGGGAAGCTTAGGGATCTAGCTATCCCCCCTATAAATATTGTTGCTTTATCTTTCTTACTATAAAATACACATGGTTTGAAGCTAGTCACTGTTTCTCTCCATTTCTTTGAAAAAAATTAAATATCTCGAAAACGGTTAATTGTAGGAATAGGGAAACTTCGTAAAAGTCCACCTAAAATAAAACGTAGAATCAAAAATTGTAATAATATATAGGGTGTTCCATTTAAAATAAGCAAGTTGATGGCGACGTCCGGTATAACCGGAAGTGGTACGTGGACGTCATTATTTTAGTTCAGAAGGGCATGACCGAAAACCCAGTATCCCAAATTTTCAAAATTCAAATCGAGGTAGTCTCTGAAATAATTCTAATGGGCCGTCACCGTGAAACACCCTGTATATCCATGTCTTTTTAGGTTTTACCTCGCCCATAACTGTTTTTTGGAGCTTCTAGGAGCTTGTAGAATGTAGGATTCCTATGAGTACCTATGAGTACCTTCTAAAAGTTTATTTTATCCCGTGAATCTTCACCTACTTGCAAAAAGTTTTGAAATTTTTTAAAAACTTTCTATTTACAAAAATTTTGGATGGTGAATGATTCGTTATTGATTGTATTTAATACAGAAATTTTAATCCTGTTTATTGAACGGTAAGGTACCAGGGTCGACACTCGATCGCATTCGTTGATTAGTCCGCAGAGATCCTGTAGCGAAGTCCGTTTTACGTTTGGACAATTGGACTATTTGGATTTTACCCACTTTTGAAATGTAGTCGCCTGGACTTTCAGTGTAACATGATAGGTACTGAAATTTTGTATCGCGGTGTCCCAGTTTAAATTTCGCATTTCTCGAATTTTCTATTTAATTTTGTTTCTTAGACGTAAATCTCCAAATATTGAAGAAAAACTGGAATTCGTTATATATTTCTTATGCTTAAAACTATATTAATAACACCTTGTACAACATAAACGTGCACAAACGCCAAATAGACCGAAGAATCCTTAGCATATCGAACAGTAAAGAAACACTTTATCAAATCCACCAAAGCAAGAATTCCATTAAAAAAACCTCTCAGAGCTCCGCCAAATCCATGCAAAAAAGTTACACCCATGTAAAACGTCCATACGTCGTTTCCATGCAATAAATCTTCCTCCGCGGATGGCTATGGATAAATATCCACGCCGCAGAATAAACACGCCGGGACGCTTCAAAGGATGCAAGGAGGAGAGGGCCGTATCCAGCGCCAGGATCTGCTTTGATCTGCCAACGCCGGTCAGTATCGGGCCCTTTGGCTTTGCAGGCTCCGTAGAAGTTCCAGTTCTCTTCTGGTGGGTTTGCCAGGCCGCCAGTGGCGGCTGGTCAAATTTAAGTAATCATTTTTTTAAATTAAAATGTCAGAGTATTTGTTAATATCTACAAAATCCTCGAAAATTATTTTAGGATAATTCCCCTTAAAATTTATTGACGTTAGTGCTTATAACTGTGTTTTATATTTGTAGTATACAAGCTTTGAATTATTTATATATATTTTTAGTTTTCTTTCCAACCGTATAAAGTATGGTACTCGGCTTCCTAAATCATATCAAATAGAAGGCGCTGGAAAAACAATTTTGCACACTCCCATCTGTCACATATCGGTTTGTTTGTTATTGTTGTCACCTTTCAAGTTTAACTTGTTACAAAATGAATAATTTTAATGAAGAAGTTGATATGTAGCAGGTTTATTATTCCCTAAAAATGGTATGGATCCTATGCTCTATTATTAAAAAATGACGGCTTTAATTTTCACCGGCCGCCACTGCAGTCCGACGTTTCATAAGTATGCTGGAGCCGCGGCTTGTTTTTTTAGGGACTTCAGTCGATAAGATCCTTCACCAAACTCATTGGAAGTGTTTTAATTCATTGAAAAACCACAGAAGATCCTTTCAGAGTCGGGATCAAATTTCGTTAAGCGAAGGAATCGACGTCCCAGAATGATATCGTTTGTTGTCAACTAACTGTTACAATGGGGTGTTGTTCTACTGTACGTCACGAAAGGAAAAGAAGATGGAGAGAAAGGCGTTGAAAAAGATAAAGGGGACAAGGACTACAAATTATCGGCGCAAAGGATGCGGTTTTTCGCAACTGAACAGTGAATGAGAGCAGTGGGACATTGAAAGCGTGCACAATAGTATGTCTATATAAATTTTTAAATTTTCAAGGTCAAACGGCTAAATGCACCTGGAAATTTTTAGTTGTATTTACAATATTATAGAAAAACTGATGTTCACGAGTAGTATTTTCATTCAGATTTTATAAAAAATAATACGCAACTATTTGGATACTTTATTAATCCGCTCTCAAATAATAAAAATGAATAAATGTCCACGTAATTTTTTATTATGGAGATCTTCGCCAATAGCACCACTATAACCGTAAATTAAAAAAATTTATTATTAATAATAATACAAGAACTTTAAAAACTGTATTTACAATAAAATTAAGTACAGAAAAAAAAACAAATTGATATATTTACCTAATAATTAACAAAATTGTTCCTACTTGGTTTGTGAATATTAAAAAATATGAAAAAAATATAAAAATAAGTTTTCATAAGGTAGCCAGCCAACTTATCTATTTACATATAAGACAACGCTTCCACTTTTAACAAAATATTTTTAAAACATAGTGAATGTTTTTATAAAACAGGTTTATTCGTCCGTCTTTTAAAATTGCAAATTTACTTATAATGTCTTTATAAAATTGAGGATCGGCACTAAGACTTTGCAATAGTTCTTTTTCTATCGTCCTCACTGATAAGTTGTTCAAGACCTCTTGTCATCGAATTTCTAAGTCTTAATGCTCTCAAGACACAAAACGTTTCTTTCTACCGAGACACTTGTTGCAAGAATTATTAAAAGTGGGCAAAACTATTTGTATGTTTACGAAAATACCATTTAAATGTGTATAATATTTCTATCGTTTTTTGAACTTCTAAATTACGCGATTGTTCGTCTCTGTACAAAATATTAAGTTCGTTTTTCCACCTATCTATTTCAAGAACGTTTGGATACATTTGTAATAAACATTCAAACGATTTTTCGGGAAATTTGTTTGCATATTCGAGAAATTTTGAGGAATTTGTTAAAGCAAAAAATTTAAATCATGTAAATTCCCAAAACGAGTAGGTACTTAATTAAAGAGAAATATATTTCGAAAATATTTCTAATTCGTCGCCACTTTTGCCCCGTTTGCTTGGTAGTCCAATAATATTTTTCGCATAATTAAAAATATTTTTTAATTTTTCTTCGTTTCTTAATTCGGAAATTCTTTGACTAGTGATTTTAATTTGTCTAGTACAGTAGATTATGTCATTACGTCTTGAAAAAGGTGTTTCAAGAGATAAAACAATATTGTGAGATAGTTTCATTATTAGCTACCTATGTAGGTATTTCATAATAACGAGCGTTCAAATAAAAACGTGGTCAAGTTGGTTCTGAAAATTTGGACGTAGGGCGTAGCGTATAGCAAATGAACTTAAACGTCATCTGTCAAAGCGCTATATCGCCGCTATCAATTTGAATATTTTCGTTTTAAAAAGCGTTTAAAATGGTGTTTTCTCAAGAACAAAAAGTGTTTATCATAGAGTCCTACTTTAGAAATGGACGCAAGATTGATGGAATATGGAAGTATTCTATTGAGGAATGTTTCATAGAATTTCAAAATCAATTTCCCGGCGTTGTTGAGTACAAAATTTTTCAAAGTGCAGTTCAGCGTTGTGTTAATGTTTTTCGTGAAACGGGCAGTGTAACAAGAAAAGAAGGAAGCGGCCGACCTAAAAAGCGGACTGAAGAATTAAAAGAAAATGTCCAACAAATAATGGAAAATGCGCCAAGAACTTCTGTACGTGTTTTATCACAAATGGTGGGAGTATCAGTCGGTACCTGCCACACAGTGTTAAAAAAAGATTTGCGTTTGTTCTCCTATCGTTTAACTTGTCAGCAAGAACTTCATGAAGTTGATTTTCCGCGACGGGCTGTATTTTGTGAATGGTTTTTAAACAACTACGGTGAACTTCATAATATCACCTTTTTTTCTGATGAAGCCTGGTTTCATTTAAGTGGTTACGTAAACTCACAGAATATGAGAATGTGGTCTTCTGAAAAACCAGATAACTTTTTTGTCGAGGGCCCTCTACACGCTCAAAAAATTGGAGTTTGGTGTGCTCTCAATCGAAGGAGGATTTATGGACCTATTTTTTTTAATGGTACTCTTACTGCGCAAAGGTATAGAGAAGAAATTATCGCTCCTTTTGTTAACCAGCTGGAAGAAAACGAAATTACAAACTTTTACTTTCAACAAGATGGCGCAAGGGCACATACGGCAGGCGAGACGATGAATATGTTGAGGGAAGTTTTCCAAAATCGACTAATAAGTCTCAATGCTGAACATGAATTTCCACCGAGGTCATGTGATATTACGCCGTGTGATTTCTTTTTGTGGCCTTACCTTAAAAACACTATTTTTGAACTGCCTATTCCTGATTTAAACCATCTGCAGGCTCGACTTATAGACAAGATTCGTGAAATTAACAATACCCCGAGCATCTTAGAAAATGTCTTTAATTCTTTGAGGAACAGGTGTGAAAAGTGCTTGGAACAAGGAGGGGGACACTTTCAGCAGCTGCTTTAATTTATTGTTATAACAAGGAGGGGGACACTTTCCGCAGCTCCTTTAATTGTTTGTTATTGTTATCACGATTATTCTTTAAAATAAAGTTATATAGTCATTAACGTTATTGAAACTGACAGCTGCTATACAGCTCGTTGAGAAATGAGGTTAAGTTGGTCGCTATAAGCTACTCCCTATGTCCAATGTGTCAGAGCTAACTTCGACCACGTTTTTATTTGAACGCTCGTTATAATAAGTATCTATTAAATTACATTAAATTTAGTCTTACTATCTTGTTTTGTTGTAAGGAAGTTGTTTTTTATTTACTTTAAAATAATACCTGCCTTGTCCTTATCCTTAAAGACTTTGTAACTATCCTTCACACTGACATCAGACACTACCCGCGTACTATGCGACACGTACATTAACCGCGAACTCAAAGACTGAAACTACAATCAGCTTTGAGCTGGCCTCAGTCCCTCCTAAATCACGTTATTTTAACCGCCTCGCGTGGAGGGGGAACTGTCGCGTATTGTAGGCAAGTGTGACGCGCCTACAAGCAAAGAAACTCACTCTTGACAGCTTCTTCCAGGAGCGGAGGACTGGATTTTTCTCAAACATATTCATCAACGAGACAGTTCCGATTAGAATACTCCACCCCGTTAGTTTCGTAACGACATTTCTATGTACTCCTCCACCTAGACATCATATCCCGACGGCCTTGCGTCATACCCTCCCGCTAATACGCCGGCAATAACCGTCATTTCGTGGAACTTCGCGCGCCGCGACGAGCCCATTCAACCTCCTAATGTATTCAGTTAGCAGCTAACTTTCCAGCACGGCTAAATAAGAGCCAGGGCTCGTCCTGTACGGCCAGATGTTGCGTCTAATAGAGTCGGCCATTTTGCCGAGTAGTTAGCTGCACATTATTTGAAGGCTGCGGGGCTGGATTGCGCGGAAACTGGATACGGCGTGGAGTCAGGGACGGCCCCAGCAGAATTGAACGGGGCATTTTAAAAAAAGCCCCAATTGTGAAATTACATCAAACGAAATGACAAAACACACGATAGTTTCAGTATTTCTGAGCCTACTTCGATACAAATAGTTGTTTAATTTAATTTTATAGTCTTTAAAACCTTACTATTGTGAGTGTACCTTTTTGTTTAAAATTGAACTCGATTTCATAATTTCTTGCTGGAAAGTCAGATTTTCGAGAAGTAAAAAGGTTACTTACACATATTTTTACACTGACAGGTGAATGTAACTAGCGCCCTCTAGAAGTAACTGCAACATAGTTACTATGTTCATGAAACTATGGATTATTTTGCGAAAACATAGTGATATGATTAGAGATGCCAGCCATCTCGGTTTCTCCAGGATTGTCCAGGAATAGATAGAACTTTCTTATTTTTTATTTTTCTGTCTAGCAAAAAATACTTTAACTTTTTTAATAAAGGCTGACGTCATGTGATATACTTTACTTGTATTAATTTTTTCAGATACTAACATCAAAAACATATAATCTCTCTTAGAAATGTAAGAAATGAACATTGACTTGCTTTACCAGGGTGCCAAAATACCGCGAACCGTCCCTGCACGAAGCTAATACGTTCGTCCATTAATTTTTACAGCTTCAATTACTTCTCGGGACTTTAATACTTTTTTTTATTACATTTTCTCGAACGTAAAATGTTGTTCCTTAATAAAATTTTGCTTCTCAGTTTCATCGGCCAGACGAAAATTCCGGCGGAGGTAAACAGGAATTTGTACAAAAAGTCTTCCAGGGTAAAGTCGCTAGATTAAGGATACACCGGAAGGATATTGTCTACGCCTCCGCCTTGTGGTTGGATTTTTGTTGAAATAGTTTTTTGGGGTCCCCGGCTAGTGAGACTCTTGGGAAGGCGTAGAACGTTGTAATGTTGAGAACACTAATTAATATTTGACGAACTTATTAGCTTTCTTTTGTTTTATGCGAATTCTTTTTTGGGTTGAGACTTTTTGTAAAAAAGTCACAAAAACTTTCGTAGAATAAATAAAAGTCGGATTTATGGATTTAATGTGGCCCGAGATTCAGTTGTCGATTCGTTTGGTGGAGCGCGGTGTAATGTGGCTGACTAAAACAACTAAAGATTCGAAAACTCAAAAATAAATGCAACTGCCGAACTAGTGCTATAATTGCTACTACTGCTGTATGACGACCGCGAGGTGGTCTAATTAATTTTGGTCGGACGGGGGACTGAACGCCGTTCGCCGCTGCCTGCGACGTTCTGTAGGGCCCCCTGCACGGAGCGATTTGTGCTCGTTTTACATTAGAATTAATGTAAAATCCTTGGTTCGGTGACACCTCCCTCCTTTGTGCGAATCGACTTTACTGATTGTTGGGCCTGGTTTTATTGGAGACTAAGAAATGTTATGCTTACATGAAAAATGACAAATAAATGTGCACGCAGTGCGGAAAATGAATGTTTACAAAATGCTACTATATAAAAATAAATGTTGTAATGGGGTAAAATATGCAGTCTGTTTTCTGTCTCTGGGAAATGTTTGTCACTTTCACCCGCGAATACCGCTAGGGTATTTGTCACTTGGTTCGTTCGAATTCACACTCGCGACACTTCCCGCACTCGAGTCCACGGTTGACGTGGCTGCTCGGCCGCTGGGACTGCTGCTGGCGTCTGGCTCGGGAGACGGGAACTGGGCGGCCGACTCCGGGTCTGCGGCATCGTGGTTGCTCTGGGACTGGTGATGTTTTGGCTGAACTTGGGCAGCTGGCACGGCGACTGGAGCGTAAATCGCCCTGATTTGAAGGCTCTCTGTTGTCGGCTCGCTGCTTTGGCATGGGCTCTGGGTCGGCTGGGACAGCGGCTCGGGAACGGTGGCCTCTCTGACCTTGTTCTCTCTGGGCTGCTGCTCTGCGACTGGATTCGTGAAGTTTTGGTTGAACTTGGGCAGCTGGCACGGCGACTAGAGCGTTAATCGCCCTGATTTGAATGCTCTCTGTTGTCGGCTCGCTGCTCTGGGACTGGTTTAATGATGTTTTGGCTGAACTTGGGCAGCTGGCACGGCGACTGGAGCGTAAATCACCCTGATTTGAAGGCTCTCTGTTGTCGGCTCACTGCTCTGGCATGGGCTCTGGGTCGGCTGGGACAGCGGCTCGGGAACGGTGGCCCCTCTG